>NW_013670427.1:80992-82244 GCF_000517525.1 Limulus polyphemus | reverse complement strand
CCACAGTCTGATGGGATGGTAGAAAAGTACAACTGGACACTGGGACAGGAATTGGCAAAGTTTTGTAATAGCCACCAAGATGACTGGTATGTCTTACTCCCTCCACTATTGATGGCCTATAGGACAGCAGAGCATGAAGCCACTGGATACATTCCAGCAAAGCTGATGTTTGGTTGGGAACTTCGGTTGCCAGTGGATCTGTTAACAGGACGCCCACCTTATGAAGAGTTGCCTGAAAATGTGTCAGAGTTTGTGAACATGTTATCGGAAAGGATGGTTGATATTCACCATCAAGTGTGCTCAAACTTGAAAATGTCTGCTGATTCCATGAAAGTATGTTGTGATAAGAGATCTACTGAAGTCAGCTTTGTACCAGGAGACAAGGTATGGTTGTATAATCCCGGGAAGACCAAAGGGAAGTCTCCTAAGTTGTCTTCTCCATGGGAAGGCCCATATGACATAGTGGATCGTCTCTCATACGTGATTTTCCGGATAAAATGTGGTCGGCAAGGTAAGCCAAAGGTGGTGCATGCCAACAGGCTTTGGCGTTATCACGGTCCAGGATATTTAAGTTGGAATGAAGTGAACAATGGAACAAATGACTCTGCTGAAGACGTGTCACCTGAAAATGCCACTGTCAAAGAAGAAACTCTACCTGGTTTAGAGAAGGGAAACGGTGAAGTCGTTAATGAAGTTACTACCACTGGTGTGACTGTTACTGATAATAGGACATTTCCTGATGGTGCAGATGAGCCCCACGTGAAACAGAAGCCAACAAGATGGAGACCAGTATGGAAGAAGATACTTCCCTTAAAATTAAGAGACTTTGTTGAATTTGAATTTTGTGTTTGTAAATTATGTACATTTAATTAAGTTATTGTTAATTATCTATTGGTTTAACGTAAGTGGCTATTGTTTGGGACGAACAATACTAAGGAAAGGGCAGTATTACGACAGCGGAAGTCACGTGACGCTGGTAACACGTAATGAGTATCTCGAACGTTCGTGAAGGCTCAAGCGTTTGCTAGACGCACGCTCTTATTGTATATAAGCCAGCAAATAAAGTGATGGTGGGAATAATTCAATAGCAGACAGGGAGATAGAGACAGATAATAGAGTCAAGCCATAAGTAAAGTATGTAAATCATTGTGAATTATAGCGTGTGTTTAAGTTAAAGTGACAGTGGAAATTCTGTGTATTGCAAAGTTGTATTGAGAAAGAATAAACTAGTTTTATTTAAGAAAGGACTTGT
>NW_013670427.1:71233-80780 GCF_000517525.1 Limulus polyphemus | reverse complement strand
ATATATATATATATATATATATATATATATAATTTATTCACTTATTATTAGGTCAAGGTATGCCTGGTTGGTTGTCTTTGTTTTTTTTTAGACCAAAACCACATTAGGCTATCTACTATGCCTACCACGAAGAATTTAATCCTAGATTCCAGCACTGTAACATTGACTATATACGAGACATATTTGCATATTGCATGTTCCCCATTTTGAACTGATAGGTTTGGTTTATTTTGTTTTGAAATTCAAACAAAACTACACAAAGACTAGCTGCCCTAATTTTGGTCTTGTAAGATTATAATGAAGGCAGCTAGTCAACAGAACTTACTATTATAATCTAACAAGTGCAATTTGACATAAAATACCCACAACCCCAACATGTGGAGTGCATTTCCGTGGCAATGGGATGTGAACCATGAACCCTCAGATTTCCCCATACTGTTTATTTCATGTTTAATGATGCTGGCCAATGTTAACAAGATACCAAGAGCAAACACTTGCCATTTTCCATTCAGCATAAAGGTAAAATGTGGCTTGAGTGCTACACTCTTCTATCACTGATGGGTCATTCCTTTGGAACTAAGAATTATGGCCAATTTGAGGCTTACAAGGACAATTTCCTGCCTGGTATGTTTTGTCTTGAAAAGCTTGTAGAATCGTTGCTCACCCCAAATCGCCTGTCAACTGGTGTGAAGCCATAATTTGATGACAGGCATGAAATCCATATATGGAATAGACAAGACTCTGGTGTCAGCAAACCCATTCTTTCAAATTCTGAAATGGCCAGGAATCCAGAACAACTGTATAAGTACAGATGATGAGGAGAAATGGGCCAGTCTTTTCTGAATATCTATGAGAAGTGGGCAAGAACTAATGTTAAGAGATCTCAAAGCCTTCAATGACCTAAGCAAATCGGTATAGATAGTACAATTAGAGTACTGTTTAGCTTCCATATGATCCAGAGCCACAACAAAGCATGGCTGAGTCTACACAATCATTGATTTCAAGCTATCTATAGAAACTGAAACAGAAAAAATGCTCAAAAAGTCTGTCAACTCTGTAATTATGGCAGTATTACAAGTGTTATGCCCTTTCACAGTGTTACACTCAAACTTTAATTAAACAGCTTTATTATTGATGCAGGTAAATAAACAGAAACAAAAACTAAATATAATTACAAGCTGTACAAGCCATTTCTTATCTACACAAAGCTTACTATAGTTAGATGAATTGACATACAGATAATGTTGTCAACAGTAGTTTCTGTGTTATCCTACTCTAAATGGCTAATAGAATTTTTAACTTTTTTATATCTTACTTACAAAGCTGCATTGTTGTTTGTTAGTAAACACAAAGCTACAAAAATGGCTATCTCTGCTCGGTGTACCAGTTTCTATCAGTACAAGTCTGTATACATACCGCTGTGTCACTGAGGGGCTACTTAGAAAGTGAGCAAAATCATAGAAGCTTAGTGACATTCTATTATAGTGACTGGTACTTTTTGTGTATTTTAAAATGCATATATTTCAAGACTATGGGAAATCTTTTTTGAGCATACAAACTTATTAAATTCAATGAGACTGAGAAGAGCAGTTTCAATTTTTACTCCAGTTCAAGGAGCTTAAAAAGCAATGAGTACTACAAAACCTTGTTTGTTTCTTTATGTATTGTTGTATATATTTTTAAAGAAAGGTAACTGAAATATAAACACTCCTCAGCTAGCCTAAAAACTCCAGTCAAACAAAACGTATAAATTTCACAAGCTCAAACTAAAAACTTGGGGAGTGAAGCATAACATGTGCTGTTTATGTTAGGTCTACTGGAAATAGCTAATTTCTTTTGCTGAAATTTATTACTATTGATTCAATGATTAATGACTTGGCGAGTACAAAGTATCATAATAAAACTGTAAAGTTAAAAGATGTGAAAAAGTTAACAGTTGAAATTGTCAAGTAAGTTGCAACTTTCTCATTGATACTGCAGTCAGTGCAGAGGAAAAATGGATATTACTCATTTCATATTTTTCAACTTTTCGTTTCACTTTACATTGATGATTTCTCTATAGTTAGTGTTAGGGTAGAGAATATGAGATATAAAGAAAAAAAGATATTCATTTAAGAAGTTATGCAAATGAAAACTAAGATGAAAGACTTTTTCATTCTTAACTTAAAAATCAACTTTCATTCACATTGACTCAGTAGTCTTTGGAAATTCACGTACAAACTTTTAGCATAAATACTTTATTCAAAATCTTTTTTTTGTGTGTGTGTGAAAAAAAACTTTTAATGCTTGATAAAATATTGCAAGATGTTGTGATTATATACCAAGTAAATTCAGAGTTATAATATATATGAGTTCAGTCCAGTGGACTAGTGTCATTATTATAACATTAGATAAGTTGGTACTTCCAGTTGGGAGTATTTGCCATCCTAACATTTGGTTTTTGTATCTAAAAAAAAATCAACTGAGATAGGTCTGAAATTTGTTAATACTGATTAATCCTGTGACCATCCTCCACTAAGATGCCATGGCAGGGACTGGAGTTGTGCAGAATACTGTAAAAAAAGATACAAAGTGAAAGTTCATAGAACCCTGTACAAACTCTGGACTGGAGAAATTTCCTGTGCAGAGTAAAATCCCCTGAAAAGGCACAGGGTTCAATATTTTTAATGCAGAGTCCCTGGCTATGACATAGACTTGTACTCCAGCTCAGCTTGAATAAGGACGCAATAGATCTTCAGCATAAAACACTTATCTGCTCCCAAAAAAGTGTAAGATAGGATGAAAAGAATGTTTTGTGGCTGTAAAATGTTCAGAATCTATGCAGTGTCATAACCTTCAAGATCAAAAGACAGAAACAAGATGCTTCCTCTTTAGAAAGGCTTCTTTGATTGACATTTCTAGTCAAATGAGATGGTCCGCAGTAGATCACTGTCTGTAAAAACTGCACTTTGTGATGTAGAGGTGGTTGCTTGATTCAAGGAACCAAACAAAATAAACGAAACCCATCATCTCCAGGATTTTACAAAGACAGCTAGTCAAATAAACAGGCATATAATTAGAAATCTTTGGATTCTTCCCAGGCTTAGAAAAAATGATGGCAATAGCTCTATGTCATAAATCTGGATAAATTGAACTTGCATAAGATCGAGAGAGAGATCAAGCAGCATCTCATAATGAATATCATCTGGTTCGACAGATGTATTGCTGGACCAATATATAGCATAATATTAAGCTCCACTGATTGAATGTAGTCATATACATTATCAGAAAAAAATGTGGTGGTGTTCTTTCAGTTATTGTCTTGATGGTCAGGGGGAGGGGGAGGTGCTGAAAAGATGAGAAGCATTATCTAATGTTGTCTGCAATATCTTGTAAATCTGCAACTTATTAGCCACTGGGTTGCAAAAATGAATGGGGATGGAATGTATATTTTCCATTCACCTTTCAAATCTTGTCTAAAACCAATTTGAAACTGATGGTAGAAGAAATGCTGGAAGAGAAATTAGTCCAAGATTCCTTCTGGCTTTGGTATATAAGCTGCATTTACATATGGGCATGAGATGTTTGAAAGGCTGTGATTAGTAATAGTAGTATACTTATGAAAAATTCCTAGGCTTACTATTGAGCCTTCCATGCCCTTTGAAAATCAGGTGTTCACCATGGATGAGAATACCATGAGAAATGTGTCAAGGATTGTAAGGACAGCTGCCTGGAAAACATGATCAATTACTGAATCCATGTAGTCGTTAACATATGGCAGGTTAAAAATGCAAAATCAATCAAGTATTATGAGAGAAATGAAGGCCAGTTGGTTTTCTCTAGATTCCACCATGGTACAAAAGTCAGGCGATGATGACTGCAGCCTTTCTTCCTCAAAATGATGGAAAAAATTATCATTGCTTCATGGATCATTTTCCACCTCCCAAGAAAAACAACAAATGGACAAATCTGTCGCAGTAACATTTTTACTTGGGGCATGGAAGTAGGTGCTTCTTGCAGTATTAAAGAGAGAGAGAGGGTTGAGAACTGAGAGCATAAGCTAAACTGATCAACTCTATCTTTAATGTCTATCACTACAGAGCAAAATGCATCCATTGAAAGCTCTCAGGATAAATAAGTGAGGTGTTAACTGTTCAATAAGATCATTTAGGTCTGATTGATTTTCTCTCCTGAAGATAGGTAAAGAAGAAAGGGGTAATGGTACGACATATATAAGAATGGCCTCCAGACGTGTAGTGAGTGGTACAGAAAACAGGGTGATTGCATGACATATATAAGAATGGCCTCCAGAGGTGTAGTGAGTGGTACAGAAAACAGGATGATGGTACAACATATATAAGAATGGCCACCACAGGTGTAGTGAGTGGTACAGAAAACAGGGTGATGGTACATCATATATAACAATGGCCTCCACAGATGTAGTGAGTGGAACAGAAAACAGAATGGTGGTACAACATATATAACAATGGCCTCCACAGGTGTAGTGAGTGGAACAGAAAACAGGATGGTGGTACGACGTATATAACAATGGCCTCCACAGGTGTAGTGAGTGCAAAAGAAAATAATTTCAAAGATTTTAACCAATCTTCATATGACAACCTTTCCATCCCAGGTGTCATCCTAGTAGCCCTTCTCTGAACCCTTTCCAACAATTCAATGTCCATTCTAAAGTAAGGAACCAAAGCCTGAACACAACTGTCCAAATGTGGTCTAACCAGTGATGGACCTCTACAACGAAATTACAAACTCTTTAGATTTGTATTCAATATTTCTGAAGATACAAGGAAAATCCCATTTGCCATACCACTAACAACAGTTTGTTTGTTTATTTGAAGTTAAGCACAAAGCTACAGAATGGGCTATCTGTGCTCTGCCCACCACGGGTATCAAAACCTAGTTTCTAAAGATGTAAGTCCACAGACATACCGCTGTGCCATTAACAACAGCACACTGCTTGGATGGCTTTAGAGACTGATCGACTATTACACCAAGATCCTTTTCCTTCATAACACTATCAAGGTTATTCCCATCCAAATTATACTTATAATTCAAATTATGATAACCCACAAGCATTATCTTGCATTTATTATGATTAAAACCCATCTACCATTTATTTGCCCAACTCACTAAATGATCTAAATCACAGTATACTGTGTTTACCATATAGACCATGTCCCTTTATATTTGTATATTAAGTTAATAGGGTTCAAATGAGGCCCTGTGTTTTATGTACTACAGATAGTTTTATACCATGTTGATAACATAACTTTTATGTTCAGAATACTTTGTTCACCATATAGACCTTGTCTCATATTAAATTTTTGTAAGGAGTTAATACAGTTCAGATGTGACCCATGTGTTTTATAATGGGTCCTTATTTACAAGGAAGTACCATGTCACAAACAGTATTTGCCAAATGATCTAAATATTTTTGTAAAGCAGCAGCATTCTCCCACATCTAGGAATGCCCTAAATTTTAGTAGTACAGCAAATTAAAATAACCTATTGACAATTTATCCATCTATATAAATCAAGCCAATTTTCACTTTGATAAACCAGCTTATCCCCTACAAGATAATTTTTCAACAAATCTTTTATCTGGCACCTTGTCAAATGCTTTCTGAAAATCCAGATACATGTAATTCACAACCTTACGCTCATTTACATAAGCAGAAACCTCATCAAAGAATGTCAAAAGATTAGTAATAAAAGGTTTTTCATCACTAGTGAAACCAAGTTACTATTCAATAAAATTCTGTAAAATTTGTTAAATAACTGTATGAAGCATCTTTCTTCCGACTTTCAAAAATTTTCCCATTGCTGGTGAAGACTAATAGACTTATAATTACTGGAACAATTGTTATCACCTCCCTTGAAATATTAACCACAGAAAATAATTCACAAAAATGTGAATATATATATAGCTAACTTTAACATTCTTCAGAAGCAACAACAAAATCTTAACATTTTTTTTGGAGGCCAAAGCAAATATTAAAAAAATTCCCAAGTAAATTGTGTCAATCTTTGCCTTTAAGTTACTGGAAAATACACCTCAATCAATGCATAACATTTTATTTAAACACTTAGTACCAATTCTAAAAATAGGTTTCTTTTTTCACAATACAAGAAATCAAGTACATCGGTAAGTGAGACTGTATGTTAAAAAAATATAGACTGTGTAACCTTGCAATGAATTCATGTTCTTCCTTCTGTCTTCATACGATCTCTTTAAATTTTTTAAGGTGCTCCCTACTGATAATTACTCGCTGAATCTGGGAGGTCCCCTCATATATCTAAGATAGAATAAAAAAGAAATCAGTACACAGAAAATGTTATATGCTCTTATAAAACACACAAAAAAATAAAATATAAGAGTTTACACAAACCAAATACAACATGATTCAAAATTTTAACTGTTTACACAAACCAAATAAAACATGATTCAAAAACTTAACTGTTTACACAAACCAAATACAACATGATTCAAAAACTTAACTGTTTACACAAACCAAATACAACATGATTCAAAAACTTAACTGTTTACACAAACCAAATACAACATGATTCAAAATTTTAACTGTTTACACAAACCAAATACAACATGATTCAAAATTTTAACTGTTTACACAAACCAAATACAACATCATTCAAAAATTTAACTGTTTACACAAACCAAATACAACATGATTCAAAAATTTAACTGTTTACACAAACCAAATACAACATGATTCAAAAATTTAACTGTTTACACAAACCAAATACAACATGATTCAAAAATTTAACTGTTTACACAAACCAAATACAACATGATTCAAAAATTTAACTGTTTATACAAACCAAATACAACATGGTTCAAAAATTTAACTGTTAACACAAACCAAATACAACATGATTTAAAAACTTAACTATTTATACAAACTAAATGCAACATGATTCAAAAAATTATTTTTTAAACACGTGCAATGTTTCGACCAAAATTTCGCTTTGTATGTAATAATAAATACAAATGGTCATATTTTTGTGAGATAAATGGCTAAAGAACATAAAAATTAAAGAAAATAAATGAAATCATAGATTTATTATATAGTTCATCCCCCCACCCTTAACAGTAATTGCAATACCTCTGTATAAACAACATTTTTGGTTTCTTGTGGATTCTCACTGTCACTTTTGTTGCATATGTTTTGATGCTTGTAAGTGACAATCAGAATTGCTTTTCTTTTTCCTGACATTTTTTTCTGAGGCACATAATCAGCATCAGAAATGTTTATCATACCTAACTCTCTTCTCTCTTCCCAAAATAAAGTGAATAAAAAACCAATTTATTTATGCATAATTTCATGGGTTCAACTTATCTATTCTATACAAAAAGTTAGTCTTGTTTGTCTATAGACACAACAGTGTTTGATGGGTTTTATTCTGACACCACAACAGCAGCACACATCTCTATATATACACACATTTTTTTGATGTTATTTCCACTTAAATGAGACCACAAATCTGGTCCATCTTCTGTGGAAAAAATTATGTTTCAAAACTTTCAATGACACTAAAACTTTGACATCACAGACATTAAACTTACTATTACAGGGACTGAAAGTGCAAACACACACACACAAACTTAGTTTGAAGAAAGTTTTGAATCATTCATATCTCCTTCAATTTTTTTTTGAAATAAGGTTTTTTTTTCACTGTAGAGGTAATAATGACTTTTATTAAAAATATTTTTTATCAATGTGAAAATCAAAAATTTTATTTGTTCACACACAATCACTGAAAAAACTCTTAAATGATAAAAATATAAAAATCCAATTTTTACTACAACTTTTTGATCTATATACATATATTTTGAAAAGTATTTTAGAAACAAATGAAAAAACATTTAAATATAATCATTTCCACCAATAATATGAATTATAACACTTTTATGTGTGTTTTTTAACCTGTTGTTACAAAACTGTTATTGTTTTAAATTATTGGCATTAATGATAATATGAATTGTAACACTTTTAAGTGTGGTTTCTTTTTAAAAAAATGCAAAACAATATCAGTTTTATGACAACATGTTTTTAAAAAACGTTGTATGGAATAAAACCTAAACTCTTCTTCGGCCCTTGATTTAACAAGCACTCTCTCAGCTAGCCAAACTACTCAAGTTACAGTGTAATTTAAAATCACAGACAATATTTAGAAACTTACACAAACACAGCATTGATGTGGTTTTATTGTAAAATTAAACCTTTAATTTTAACAATGTATTATTTGAAGTATGAAATATTCCTTGTTTTTTCTCCACATAATACCTATAATTGTATTTCTCTTATGTTTATTATATTGAAGCAATCGATTTATATTCTATATTCATCATAATTCTATGTATTCAATAACTTTAATACCAGATGTCAGTTATTGTTACTACTGTTACCTAGATACCTATTTTAAGAGAGTTTATCACCCAGTACACTGTTGCCTGATGAAGATTCCAGTAATAGGGCCAAAAGTTCACAAATAAAAAAAAAGTATTTCAATGTAGAGAAAAGTCCATGTATGATAAAAAATAATACCCAGGTGCACACCCTTAGCATTCTCTCAGTATCTGTACAAAGTTTCAGGTCTCTCTAAGTTCTTTCCTCTTGGATCTATAGCACTGACTGGCTTACACACAAACACACAGGTTGTAATATTAGTATAGAATTATAGTAAGGGCTTGGCTTTTTTTGCAGCTTCTGGTAGAGAAGAATATGAGAATTCTTGAACAGAGGATATTGTACAACAACAAACTTTCTTGAATATAATTACAAAAGGGGATGCCTGTATAGATGGGGATTATCTAACAGAATCAGGAAAGGAGTTGGATGGAACACAGTACAACTGAAGGATACTGGCACAGAAGTTGTGTCAAGAACTGCTACTCCTACGAGAAAGTAATGACATAGTTGCAATGTTGGATGCATGACCCAATGTTCCTGCAACAATAATGTGATAGGTAACTTAATCACTTCAAAACTGGGACTAAACCCAACCCTTGAAACCTCAAAAATAGTTGTAATGTAAGCGATGACAACAGAAAGCCTATCAATCCAGACAACAGTCTGAAGTTAACCCAGCCTAATTCATCACTGTAACAAGTCTACTCTCTTTCCCCTTCATTGTAGGTTGTATTTTCTTGTCAAGTTCAAAAATTGAAATGCTTTGCCATTAGACAATGAGTTTATAGTTTGTAAATGACTATTATAAGTAGTTAACAAAAGTATTTTAGAGTAAAAGTTTTTATTAGGGGTTGTCATCATATCAAGATAATGTAACAAAAACGTGCATATTTTGGTATTAAAAATGTCTTAGGCTCAATTCCTTATTTCATGTAAATTTTCCTTCTGTTGGGGATACGGGTCCCATTGTCACTAACTGCACATTCCTGGTATTTAATAAATACTATTTGTGCCATGGTACTTCCCTGTAAATAAGGACCCATTATAAAACACATGGGTCACATCTGAACTGTATTAACTCCTTACAAAAATTTAACATAAGACAAGGTCTATATGGT
>NW_013670427.1:69466-70572 GCF_000517525.1 Limulus polyphemus | reverse complement strand
AAGGAAAAGGATCTTGGTGTAATAGTCGATCAGTCTCTAAAGCCATCCAAGCAGTGTGCTGTTGCTAGTGTTAGGGCAAATAGGATTTTGGGTTTCTCAAAGAAATATTGAATACAAATCTAAAGAAGTTATGTTTTCATTGTATAGGTCACTGATTAGGCCACATTTGGAATATTGTGTTCTGTCTTGGGCTCCTTACCTTAGGAAAGACATTGAATTGTTGGAAAGGGTTCACAGAAAGATTACTAGAAGGGTGCCTGGGAGGCTGAAATCATTCAAATTGCTTTCTCTTGAAAGAAGAAGAGTTAGGAGATCTGATTGAGGTGTTTAAGATTGTAAAGGGAATTGATAATGTTGATGTATCATCTTTTTTTTATATTTAACAATGAGAACAGTAGGACTAGGGGACACAAATATAAATTTTGGCAAGGTAGGAGTCATCTTCAGCTGAGACAGTTTCATTTTTCTAACAGGGTGGTTGGCCTTTGGAATGGGTTTGCCTTCAGATGTTGTGGAGGCAGTAAATTTAAGTGAGTTTAAGAAAAAGCTTGATAAGTATATGATTTTTTTTAAAATAATTTTAATTTAGTTTAGAGGATGGAACAGCTGAGATGGACCAACAGGTCCCATGTTGTCCCAAAATATTATGTTATGTTAACTATAGGACAAACAGTCCACAATAGGGTACTTTAGCTTCCATGAAACAGAGAGATCTAAAGTATAAGTATTGTATACTAAGTATAGTATAAATAAAGAAAAATGAATGTTTTTAGTAGATATTGTACAAGAAGTTTTTTTATACAACATATGACCTGAAACTGTAATTTAACAACAAAAGTTTCTTTTTCTTTCTTATAATAATCAACAATATTTATACGAAATACACAATTTTTTTTTACTTGAATCAGTTAAACATACACCAACCTGATAGATTTTGGCATCACGCATTAGTTTCTCCACTGGATAATCACAATTGAAGCCATTTCCACCAAATATCTGCACCAAACAAGAATGTATAATAAGCATTGTTTAATAATTACAAAAAAAACTGTACAACCTAGATCAGTATAAGGAAGATCAAGAAGACATAAAACAGAAATTTATAG
>NW_013670427.1:63530-68514 GCF_000517525.1 Limulus polyphemus | reverse complement strand
CACAGGAGAAAGTTTATATATAACCACATTTACAGTGTTCATGAGAAGGAAGAGCTACATCACAGGAGAAAGTTTATATATAACCACATTTACAGTGTTCATGAGAAGGAAGAGCTACATCACAGGAGAAAGTTTATAAATAACCAAATTTACAGTGTTCATCAGAAAGAAAAGTTACAACACAGGAGAAAGTTTATAAATAACCACATTTAAGGTGTTCATCAGAAGGAAGAGCTACAACACAGGAGAAAGTTTATAAATAACCAAATTACAGTGTTCATCAGAAGGAAGGAAAAGCTACAACACAGGAGATAACCAAAGTGGGGTTAACATCAGTAAGAAAAGCAGCTTGAAAACATACATACAAGACCAACTTAAAGTCAGTGGTAATAAGAGAAGGGAGAAAAGTGCACTGTTAACTGTATTTCAAGACAAACTTAATTGTGAAAACAAAGAAGACAGAACAAAGTCTTCATCATTAAGAAGGAAGAAGACAACCTTAATATGATACATTGATACTTCTTAAAAACACAAATGACCCTGTTTCTAAACTATTTAAATAGTAAACACATTAATAAGAAAATTGCAACTATCATTTTTGGATGTTTGATAGATAATAATAATAATAATGCAGTCTGCAGAACATTTACTGGCCTATAATTCCATTACAATAGTTTCATTCTGGATTTTTATAAGGAGAATTTAATTAAAATTGTAGTTCACAGGCACTTAAAATTTGTAGTAATTTTTTTATTTATATTGAATGAATAAAGAAAAAAAAAGATCAATCTGTGGCCAAAAGGAAAAATAGAAATGAAACTACTGTAGTCTTTTCTGTTTACACAGTTTGGTTATTATGTATAAAATATGTGTATGTGTTACTCTTCTCCAGAACTAGAATTGGTAATTTTCTTGCTTTATCACAAACATTACACACATCTAGAAGAGATTTGCATAAGTTCATTCACCAGTTTTATCCACTTTCAGAAAATTTCAAACTTTTCTGTAACCTCAATCTTCGTCCAGCAATATAAAAAATAAAAAAAATGCAGGAATTCTTTTTTCTTAATGGAATGAACGTGAAAAAATTGTGTGTGTGTGTGTGTGCACACTTTTGCAAAATTTGATTGTGAAAAATTATAACATCTCCCCTAAAATGATTTTTAAAATAACCTGTATTTTGTCATTATTCGTCACTAAGGAAGAAACTCCAAAATGTATACAAGAGAACACCAAATGGAGTAATGAACACTAGACTGAGAATTTTGTAATGCAAGTATATAGCAACCATGGCCAGCAAATCCTTACTATATTTTCCACACATTTTCTGGATCTACATGGATGAGAAAATTACCTACTTCATTTTAGTTGTAAATAAATATTCTTGAAAGCATGCAACATCAGCAGTGAATGAGAAAGAACATCAACTAATAAAAATACCCTCTTGTCCTTCATCTGGCCACTTTTGTATCCAGAGTACATTATGTATAATTTGGTTCAGAATGACAATGCCATTTTGTGTTACTGCTGCTTATGGTTCTTCCTAATACTTTGTTATCATTAAAATTTAACACATTTAATTCCATGGCATCTGTTTGATAATGTATGTAATATTAGCAACATCCTGATCTACATATTACTTCCCTACGTTAGTTGCTTCTCTTTAAAGGTCTGATACAATGTGAGTATTAAATGCTAAGTTTGTTTTATTTTGCTGTGCTTATGAGATACCAGCAACTGTTTGAGCTAAAGCAGAATTTGGTCTTCTTTTTAATTTTGCTGAAGCATTTGTGGATGGATTTCACATATTTTTATTTTATGTAAATACAAGACATGACACATTATAATCATTATTGTTTAACTATTTTATTAATGTCCTAATTCACCTAAGAATCATCCTTGAATTACATTGAACAAAATATGATATGGTGAGTTAAGTGCTAAGTTGACTGTAAATTCAACTTTACAGCACATGAATAAAATGATACAATTTGATTATGAATGCCAAGTTGTTTATTTTGCAGGGTTTATGAGATACCACCTGCTGTTTGAGCTAAACAAAATTTGGCTTTTTTTTTTTCACTAAACGTTTTTGGATATTCTGATTTTATTACTATACAAATGGTTACCATATACTATTGTGTTGTGGTTCTTACGTCATTCTGCATTAACAATGAACTCGGGCCTCAGCCTGTAAATAAGCAAGATTGTTCTTATTCAGAGGCTCTGTTCATCATCAGACCTTGCCAAGATCTTAAACCAATTAGATGGACTTTGTAGATGTCCAAAAGCTTGTGGCCAGTGGAGATAGGAAGTTAGAGATTTAAATTTAGGTTAATAATATTTAGTTTATATTAGGCTGTGTCATATAACTTTGTTTCTTTTGTTAGTATGATGTTAGAATGCTATATTCTGAATATATGATTATGATATATTTAACTCTAGTTACAGGATCAGTCAATTTGATCTAGTTTATGACCCCAAAGTGACCATCATAGTTTCCATACTATAATTTCTAATATGTTGTGTATCTTCACAAATTTTGAAAAGCTTTCAGTAAACATTACAAGGATTTTGTCTACAAAAAATTAAACTTTTTAATTAAGTATTTTGACCAAAAATTTGTCCGTGAATATACAGAGCCAGAGTGTTGACTGCAAAGCGTTTTTCATGTTAAAACTAAATATAATTTTCTTTATCTGAAAATTATGAACTTTCATTTGCATAATCTCTAAAAACCTCCTAATTAAATATAAAACGTTTTTTCAGTAAAACTTCATATTTTATCTCTTATTTTCTCTACCCTAACTTTATACCCATTCAGTTATTTGATCAACCTCATAAACATCATTAAAAAAATATGAAATAAATCTAAATTACCCTTTTTTCTAGAATGACTGCAAATTGTAGCATGAAACTGCAATTTTTTATCCTGAATTGTTTAAAGCTGGTAACAATATACATAGTTTATATTTAATATTATTGTTTTATTGCCCTTTGAACAATGTAACTAATAAGCTTACCACACAAGATGTAAATCACTCAGCAAACACGTAGTTCATGATACTGTATCAGATTATAAAATGCATGAGCTGCTTTTGAGCAAACATCATGAAGAATTTTTATTATTATTATTAATGATATCTTACATAATCTAACAAAACAAGTTTCTAATTTTTACCCTTTAGTTACTTTCATAATAATAAATAAAGAATACACATGAAAAACAAGAAATTTGGTACTTACCTGTGTCCTCTTGTTTTTGGCTGTCAACTGGCGATGAAACTAAAAGCCTACTTTTTCTTTTTTATACTAATAGTACTAATAAAAAAATTTATATTTAATTAACCCTCTCGGACTGACAAATCCAAGAGCATATGTCAGGACATTTTAAGAGTTACATTCAAAATGTAATTAAACTACTTTATTATCATTGTATACAAATACCCTTGGTATCAAAATGTAGTTAATAAATTAATTTTAATATTATACAAGTTTTAAGTTCTATATTTTATAAGAAAATATTAAAAAGCAATCCTAAATCTCCCCTAGTATGAGAATTGTGACATTTGCTTTCTAGATTTTCCCTCTTCTCTTCTCTAATTTAATTTGAGTAGTATTTTGTACAGTTTGAACAGTTTTTGCAATTACTGTCACATCAACTCATTTGGGGCAAATCTGTTGAATTCTTTAGTAACATCAGAACTCAGATTAATAATATATTTCTTGCTGTTTTTAATAACTATAACTGTGAATACAAAAAATGTCATTAAGGTTTTAATACTTTACAGTTGAGAGTACTGTGATCTTTAAATCTGATAAGAGAAAAAGCATTTAATATTAGACAAAGATGATTATTCAAAGAGAGATGAAGATACTTTACGTAACTTTATAATACAATGAAGTTGATGTGTAAACATATAACTAAAATATAATACAATGAAGTTGATGTGTAAATGTATAACTAAGATAAATACAATGAAGTTGATGTCTAAAACTATAACTAAAATATAATAAAATGAAGCTGATGTGTAGATGTATAACTCCATATTGATTCTACTGATAAAATAAAAGCCAAATTTTGAAGATATCAACCGAAATTGAAGAAAGATAATATTTGAAATGAAAAACAATATTTTAATATTATATCATCAAGCAGTTATCCAGAATATTTCTACTGTTTACCTACAATTCATAAAGAAGGACTTATATTACAACTTATTGTTCCTAGTATTGGAATGTATAACCATGCTTAAATTTTAGTTGCATTTCTGAATTAATTTACCACCAATGAATACAATTTAAAGGACAGTTTTGAATATTCTCAAAAATATAACACTTGAAGTTTCATAGTAATGTGCACCATGCTATATTTGATGATGTATACAAACATACCATTGCAAGAGACCACACGGCTAAGTGTCAATGATGTTCTCAAGAATGTAACCATTCCTAAACTAGTTTTCTAAACTTAATGAGCTTTGCAGTTAAAGAATCTCACAAAAAAGGCTTGTGAAAAAAATTCTCTTTACAGGTTTGAAGGAAAAGTTAGCAGGAATTGTAGCAGGAAACATTCTGATGAATCTTTTATAAAAGAATTCTATAATTGATCACATGGCTATAGAGCTACACAAAACCATGAAAAAAGAAAAGCCCAGATTTATTCTGTGCACTGCTGGATGGAACAAACTAATAGCACAGAAACTGTAGATTCAAAGTTAAACAATTGTTTAGAAAATGAAATACGATATTGGCAGGAGGTATTGTGTCGAGTTGTTGAATGTCTAAAATTTTTGTGTGGAAGAGGATTAGCACTTAGAAGGGATAGAGAGAAGAATGAAGATTTCAACAATGGCAACTTTTTAGCTGCATTAGAATTTGCAGCTAAATTCAATCTGTCTTTACCAAGTCACCTTGAAAGGCTTAGAAATAAAGGCCAGGCGGGGAGGTACCTCGTATTTGTTTGGTATAAAATTATTCGAAT
>NW_013670427.1:54228-62950 GCF_000517525.1 Limulus polyphemus | reverse complement strand
GTCATAAGAGAGGTTAAAATCTCTGAAATTACTTTTTTACAAGAAGAGCTAGAGGAAGATCTGATCGGGGTATTTTAGATTGTTAAGAGATTTGATAGTTGATACTTGAAACTGTTGGTACTTGGTGAAACTCCATAATTATAGAATTGTGGAAAAAAACAAAACAAAGGTAACTGTACTCTTCACAAATACTTCGCTTATTAACAACTATAATTTTGCCAGTAAAGGAATCATCATGGCAAAACCATGTTCATAAATAAATGAAGCATTTGTGAATGGAAAAATTTTCTTTATTTTTTTCCTCAATTCTGGAATTGATAGTGTTCATGCATCATTGTTTTTCATACTTAATGGTGAGAATGATAGGACTAAAGAGCACAAATACAAATTTTGGCAAGCAGGACTTATCTTCAGCTTAGATAGTTTTTTATTTTTTCTAACAGAGTAGTTGGTCTTTGGAATGGGTTGCCTTTGGGATTTGGTGGAGACAGTAAATTTGAGGGAAGACCTGATAAATATATAAATGATAAGGGCTGACTTTGAGGTTTTTTAGTAGTTTCAGTTTAGTTTAGTTGATGAGACAGCCTAGATGGACCAATAGGTTCCTTGTTGTCCCTGTATATTATATTATGTTTCTTATGAATGAAAAGCCTTTTAATCAGATCTATAGTGTCACTATGAATTTGAGATTAGTGCCATCTTTGGTCGATATATTTTTGTGTTTTAACAAAATACTCAGTGTCAGTTTAAACCTCTCTATTATATTACTGACACCTGGTAACCTTCATAAGGTCACTCAACTCCCTTTATATATCACTCACTCACTTACACCATCATTCCCAGTTTACCCCTCAAGAAGAAAGATCCACCTTTCGAAAGCACTCGGGTTGTAGGACATTTATTGCTTTCAGATAATAGGGATGGTTATATGCATCATCCCTACTATCTTGTTTACATTGTTTTCGAGGGATTGATACTAGCCATCCCTACATTTACTTCCTTTTTGAAAAGTTTTTTTCTTTATCTGTTTGCTTGTTTTTTCTTTAAGGCAGTGTTTCAACAGACATATGAAGGTTGTATTTATAACCAAGTTCTAAATACAGTGAGGTTCCAACTGTAATACTTATTGTTTATCTCCATGAACAATCTGAGTCATACCTCCATAGGCAGTGCTACCACCTGCCTGATAGGAGTATATAAATTAAACCTGAAAGTACAAATTTCAAAATAAAGAAGTTTTAAAAATTATCACACAAATGTTACTACTATTAACTAATACAGTAACAACAATTATCATGGGAAATTTATATGTACAGTATATACAGAAATAGGTTAGTGCGGGGAGCTGCATCAGTGTGAATGAAGGCTGCAAAAGGAATAAGTATAGACTAATTTATGCTGGAAATTAAATAGAATGAGAGACTACACAACTGTAATATTGTTTACTTCACTTTCTTTCTTTTCAATTTTCAGAATGGAATTAATCTCTCATACACATGAATAGTTTTGTATTTGAATTCTTTAATACAAACAAGCAAAAGTCTTCTCGCTCCAGGACATAGAAAATCTAATAAATTTTTTTCTGGGTAGTGGCTGTTGGCTGTCCCAAAAAACTACACCTTACTGTTTACTGCAATAATTTGAAATCTATAACTTATGAAACAAGGTAGTCGTCAGTGTCGCATTAACCGTGGTGCAGTTGTGCCAGGATCCCAAGCAGTGAAGGGCCCCTACTGATGATCCGGACCATCAGTTTAACTCTCTATATTTCAATAAATCTTCATATTTTATCTGTTATTTGTTCTATTCTTACTCAATACAGACTAGATCAATTTGACCGACCTCATAACCACCATAAAAAATACATAATAAATCAAAATTACCATATTTTCTTTCTAGAATTACTTCAAACTGTAGCAGGAAACAACATTTCTTTACACTAAATAGTTAAAAACTTCTTAACCTTATACAACTGGTCGTAATTAAACTTTATTGTTTTATTGCCTTTTAGACTGTGATATTTAAAATTCCTGCCATAAGAAGTATCAAAATATGTGGTAACATGAAGCAAGTGTTACACTGACCAAGTTACATAAAGCTTGTGCTACTCATAAGCTATTAGTCCTAGTGTACCTCATAGAAAAATTTTATTATTATTATCATTATATTTATTTATATTACCTAATTTAACTTTATCTAACCTAAAGGGTTTTAAGTTTTACATTGTTAATTACTTTTATAATAATAAATAATGAATAGATATGAAAAACAAGAAATATATCACTCACCTGTGTAGTTGTTATTTTTTGCCATCGACTGTCCTTCTATGTTAGCCCTACTACTTTACATCAATGCTACTAGTCCACAAAATATTTTTTTTAAGTAAATAATGCAGGGAATAGCATAGAATAATTATATGTGAACAGCTGAGAAATTTTCTGGCTCTCTAATCACGTGACTTGAGTAGTTAGAAATTTAACTTTAGCTCTCCCACTATATTTTAGTGGGAAAAATTGTTTTATTTTCAGCTAAGTTGTCAATTAACTGTAACATCATGTGGTATAAAACATATGATAGTCAATCAGTTGAAATCTAAGCTATCTATTGGTTATAAATTTAATGGGAGTTGGCCTTAGAAAAATCTATTAACAAATTGTAATTTACAGCAAGGTAGAGGTAGGCATGGAGAGTGGGTCAAAATTATATATATTCATTTGACCTTTTAATTATTACTCATCCGTTCAGTTTAACTATTAAAAGTGCTTTGTACATAAGAAAGCCTTGAAGTACAAAAGTTTATAAAACTTCAGCAAAAAATAAGTATTTTTTAAAACTTAATGTATAAATAGTGTTACGTCTCCGTTTGTTAATTGATTTTTTTCCGTAACTTCGTTCCAACGAAACTTTAACGACACAAGTCTTTACTTAATAAAACTGGTTTATTTATTCCGAATATAACTTTACCGATACACTCAACTTCAACAATCGTGCTAAAACAAACGCTATATCAACGAACGTCAATAATACTTCTGACTGCAGATCAATTACACACTGTCTACACACATTACATTCCCCTCTTTTATATACCAGCCTACCCTATATCTAGTAAGAACTAGAACATTCGCCAAAGTACATGATAGTTCTAGAAACGTTGCGTCACAGTAGTCATGTGACTCGATGACGCAACAATAGTTTTATTTTATAATATATTCCCTAAATATCTTTGCACTGCTTGCTAAACTGTTTTATTGACCTATCTAGTCAATAAATGACAACATAAAGCAACTAATATATCATGGGGCATGATATGACCATTAATTTTTTTATAATTAAAGTGAATGAAAATTAAATTGTTACCCTTAACTTTATATAGAAAATAGAGCTAAGAGCAACTAGGGGATATATTATTTTATTTTGGCATATCTTTTTCAAATGTAATTGTTAAATTACTTGCATTCATGAACATATGCAATAAATGTGCACATTTCTTATATTACGTAATCATAGAATAATTCTTGAAAATAATTTTCAACTTTTAATTATCTCAGCAATTGGCATTCTAAAACATGGAAAGAAAATACAAAAGTGGTTTCTAGAAAAGGAAAAACAAAAGGGGAAACTAGAAAAGTAAAAACCTGTTTTAGAACAAAACTCCCAAGCTGTTCAAGTTTTTCTCAGTTTGTAAGGAAACAGAGGAGCAGAACAACCCAACCAGTCCTTTCAACGACAAAGCTTCTACCCTGAGTGATTCTCAACCCACTGTAACAACTAAGAATTCTAGCACAAGTGCAGCTTCATCCCCTTATGATTCGAAAAGGGAAAGAGCATGTCAGATTGAAAATCTCACTACTAACTCTGGCAAGGAAGACAATATCCAGCATTATGGCCAGTGGACAGGAAAAGAATAATAGAATTTTGGATTCACAAAAATATGATTCCAGAGCAAGATTTTTCAGCATCAAAGAGAGGTATACATTCAACAGATGTTCAGAGATGCTGTTCATTGAACTTTAAGATTAAACTAAAAAATGGCAAAACAACAAAAAAAAGAGATTTGTTGATCTATTCTCTTTTTTCTCTTAAGAATCTCAGTAGAACAAGATGGTCAGCCAGACCAGTTTCAACAAAAATTATGTATTAAAACTACGACAGAATTTATACCAACCTTAAAGATTTATCTAGGGATATTGATGTAAGGCAAACAGCAAGAAATTAAACTACTGCTTTGATGAATAAAATGAGAACGTTAGATATTGCTTTTATGACAGTGTTTGGTATAAAAATATTCGAAGATGTGATGCTACAAGTGCTAAACTTCAAGAAGAGAGCATTAATTTATCTACTGCTGTAAAGGAATACATAAATTGACTATGTGAAGAATTCGACAGAATCGAAATTCAAACTCATCGGGTTTCAAATATAGTAGAAGAACAGTTTAGGAATGAGATTTCTAGAAAAAGAAAAAGAAAGCTGGCAAGTGATGAGACTTCTGAAGGTGAAATTAGTTTACCTGGAACTCAGAAGTTTCTCATAGAAAATTTTATACTGTTAGTTGACAAGTTACAAATGTGTTTGGAAGGTCGGCTTGTTGCATATAAAGCAACAGAAATGAAGTTTGGTTTTCTATCTAATTTCAAAAATTTAACTGAGACTGAAATGTTTGCTGTAGCTAAAAGATTGGGAGACATAGACTCTCCAGATCTAGACAGCTCTTTTCCCAATAAAATGATACAGTTTGTGAAATTTTTTATTGTGAAACACCATCTGCCCAACAAAGCATCCAAGCAATCAGAAAAAATAAACTTGAATCTGTTTTTCCTAATGTTGATATGGCATTAAGAATATACTTGTGCCTACCTGCCTTGAACTGCAGTGCAGAGAGAGCTTTTTCTAAAATGTCTGAAGAAAAAAATGAATTGTGTGCTTCAATGTTAAATGAATGCTTAAATGCCCTTTCCTTGCACAAGATAGAAAGGACATTGGTTATGCAAATAGATTATGAAGATGTAATCAAAGATTTTACTTATGCCAAAGCAAGGAAAAACATGATTTTAGGGTAATGTTTTGTCATGCTTTCGTAATGTTGTACAATAACTATATTGTTTTTTATGTACATAATTCATTCTTACTTGTCATGTTGTACAAGTAAATAATTGTTATTATAATCGTTTAATTTGAATATATCATCCTTAAACGTTAGATGCATCATATTCTAATTTACTTTGAATAATTAACTCATATTCTGTAATTAACTTCAAATTTGCTTGTACTCTATTCAAGGGGCCTAGAAAAATAAGTGCTCCAGGCCCTCAAACTACCTTAATGTGAGCTTGGTAGTTGTCCTTCAAACCACTGATTGTTTTATCTTATTTTACAAGATGACATGTGACATCCCCAAACCTGTTTAATTAATATTTCATTCCCTCCACATATTTCACTGTATTTATCTTTTCCTCTTTGCATCTATTATTTTTGCAGATAACTACAGAAGAGATTTGATTAATTTAGCATAAAATAGCTATTTACAATATTTACACATAACAAGTGCAATGTTTAAAAATTTAATTTTACTAGAAGCATTCAAAAACACAAGAACCAGCAGCACCTCTCTTTTAACAAGTGTGAAAAGATACATTATGATAGATTGGAAGCCTTAATTATCATATTATAATGCTTATAAACCAATAATATGGGAATTTAGCCCACAGTCGTGGCTACATTCCACATAAAAATCAATGTGACTGTTGATTAGATGGCCGAAAGAATATTTTTTTTAAACACATTTGTCGGCTTGTTAGTTTCATTTCTTGGCAAAACATTAGTACACATTTACTAGTTTGTCAAAAACAATGGATTATGGGTTTACATATCATCAAAATATTTATCTCATGTTTCTTGTTATGGCTAAAAAAATAGAACAAATCATTAAATGATGGTGATAATAAAGAACTATAAACTGATTGCCCTGTATCTGGATCAGGTATTTTCTTGGTTTCTATTTCTACTGTTTCTTTTGGTAAACTGAACACCAAACCAAAAACTTAACCATGTATCAGGAAGATTATTTTAAATTTGGTTTCACTTACAGAGTTGATAATAATGAAGAATAACCTCAGTGAGTTATTTGTTACAGATTTTAGCTGATAGTCAAATTTAGTCAAATAAACAAAAGAAATTATTCCTTAATAACCCCGAACAGTATAAAATAGATATTTCATTTGAATTTGGTACTTTATTCAATAAGGAGAATAGGAAAAAAAGTTAATTAGAATGTTTCAGTAAAAAAAAGAACAGAATAACTAACTGCATTAAATACAATATATTTAGTAAGATATAAAATGATGGTCAATTAAATGAAGACTACTAATTACTAAAAATATAAAATAGGTAACTTACTTAAATAGTTAGGATTTATCTGGTATAATTCATTTAAACATAGATAACTTAATTAAAACAATTGAATAGCAGAAAAAGCAAATTATGTTTACTTTTATAGTGCTTACTGTAAATGTTCCTTCTTCTGTAAAGAACAAAAATGAATTGTTTTTTTAAAGAAAAATACCTGTACTGCATCAGTAGCACACTTGTTAGCCACATCACTAGCCAAAGCTTTGGCTATTGAAGCCCAATATGTGTTCCTTCTACCTTGGTCGATCTCCCAGGCTGCCCTTAAGTATGCCAAGCGGGATGTTTCTACTCCAATAGTCATCTCAGCCAACATAAACTGGACTGCTTGGTGCTGAGATTTCAAAAAATGAGCTTAGAATAATAATTCTATGAATCTTATTCATACATTTTTTTAAGAATTACTTTGATAAAAGATATGTAATATTAATAGAACAGAAAGAACTGTTGACTACATGGATATTACTTCATATCTACTTGTAATTTTAAAATGTGTTTTGGTATTACAATATTCTATATTAATTCCCATTTTGTTTCTGCTTGAGTAGAAAATTAATTTTTTATTTAACTCCAATGATACCAGTATACTGTTCCAAAGTATTATAATACAATATACTAGTATTTGTTTATTTTAAGTTCACAGAACTCAATCAATTTCATTTACATACATATTAATATGTTGCTTCTTCTAACACCAAGTAGATTAAATTTTGCATTACATATCTAATCAATAAACAATTAATAGTTCAAAATTATTTGGGCTAACCCCATCTAGCAAATAACAGTTTCCTGCATTTTCACTCAGATTAACTCGTACATATCAGTCACAATACCTATATAGCTATATGCTGCTATGCAATACATTTAAAACCACTGACTTGAAAGTTAATGGACATAGCACGTATATCAATATCTATGTCTGTAACCAAAACTCATGTACCATCAACTGAATGGCACCACAAACAAAACTCCACAGAAAATTTTACACTTTGGGTATTCAAGATTCAGACAATTACAAAAATAACTACAGTATGTGTAACAACCATTTCTTTATAATAGAACATAATTTTAAACGAAAGTACCCTCCTCACAACAAGAACACAACTTTCACTAGAACTATAAATGAGGGTTTGATTATAACATTATTGACGTAATTTTTAAATGTAATACTGAGAAACTGACTTCTTTAAAAAACAATTATTTTTTCAATAAACAGAACAACATTTAATATATAAAAACATTACAGTTTAATCCTATGATTAGTAATTACTAGCACAAACAGCTGCCCATAATGCAGCATTTCTGCTTGTAAAACACAACCACAGGTTGAACAATATCACATATATTTATTGAAAGAAAATTTCCTGCATCTTAAAAGTTTACTGTTTTCAAATAATTTGAGCTATAAAAAAACACCAAACATGAACAAAGACCACACATTTATGGCTATGTAAAATTTTTTACTTAACTGGGTGGGAAGATATTTCTATTCCAAAAGTAAAAATTAAATTATCAGGAGAAAAAAAAACTTAAATTAGGATTAGCAGTTTGTATTTTTTTAACTCTATTGAAACAGGTCTTCCTATGGTCACAGGTCAAAGCCATGTCATCCCATTTGTAGACTCACATTTAAAATTTTATTAAACTACTATTTTATGAATGTATGTCAATAAGTTTGGTATCATATTTCATATTGTAACTCAAATTTTAGTATTATACATAAAAGTAAATATTAAAAAAGAAAATCCTAAATATTGATTTTTGTATGTCACGTGGTATGGTGAATGCATCATTGATTCAAATTAAATGTTTGTAATGTTCAAATACAAGGTCTATATTTTTTTATGAATTAAATACTCAAATTACCGATATTGAAAAGCTAGAATATAAGATAAGAACCTCTTATCTTTTCTATTTTCTGAGATATTAATATATTTATGAATCAACCAAGGTGGCCCCACCTACCTCTTTCATTTTTGAGAATACTTACTTACGTATAACTATTTCACCCAAGGATGAATGAAATAAAAGCTCAGAATGTCCCTTAGTAGTTTTCTCAGCCTTTGCAAAATATTTGCACAGGAAATCTTGCTTTTCGTGCTAGATTTACACTAGTAAGGTAAGACATTAGTGAGCTCAAAAAATCATATTTTTAGACTCAAATGCAGCTTAATTACTAAGTTTCATAAATTATAGTGTGATTCTGTGGTATTGATATAGTAATTTATGATTTTTTGTTATTTCAAAATGCATATATATAAAACCTAAAAAAATTATTTTATTTTACATCCTCCACATGTGAAATTTGATAAGGCTT
>NW_013670427.1:47857-53394 GCF_000517525.1 Limulus polyphemus | reverse complement strand
TACATAAAAGTAAATATTAAAAAAAGAAAATCCTAAATATTGATTTTTGTGTGTCATGTGATAATTCAAATGCATCTTTGGTTCATATTAGATGTTTGTGATGTCCAAATTCAAAGTCTGGAGTTTGTTGCAATTTAGAAATTCAAATTAATGATATTGACATGCTGGAATATAAGATCCTCCTATTTTTTTCTATTTTCTGAGATATTATTATATTTAGGGAATCACCAATTATAGCCACACCCACCTCTTCTATTTTTAGAAATACTTGCTTACGTACACCCCAACTTCGCCCAAAGATGTATGTATAACCAATCGAAAGCTCAGAATTTTCTCCACGTATTTTTTTCTGCCTCTGCGAAGTTTTTACATGGGAACCCCTTTCTTTTCATAGTAGAATCAAAGATATAATGTAAGACATTATGGAGTTCAAAAATTATATTTTTTGACCCAAATACAGCTTAATTACTAAGCATGATAAATTTTAGTGGTATTGATATAGTAATTTATGATTTTTTATTTCAAAATGCATTATATATAAAACCTAAAAAAATTATTTTATTTTACATCCTCCACATGTGAAATTTGATAAGGCTTAGCAACTTATGGCAAGTAGCAAAGGTTGTAACTAGAAGAGATAATTGTTTTCTATACTTCTTTATTTACTGTTCTATGTTTTATAAAAAATAACTGAAATTTAAGAACTTATTTCTAAATAGTAATAATGTTTGTGCATATATAATGTATTATAATAAAAATGCGACTTATTTTACAAAAAACTGGTTCACCAGAACACAGCCAAGATAGGTCATTTTGTAAAGGCCAGTCTTATGTTTTTGGATGCCGTAACATAATTGCACGTGCACCTCATCATTGCAACTTCTGTAATGTTAGTTTGGCAAGGCTGAAAGGTCCATAAAATAAAAATAGTAAATATATATAAATGTATAATGTTATGAGATTTAAGTGATTTTGACTAAGCATTTGTGTTTTTGTGTTATAATCTGTAGTCATTCTAGAATGAAAAAAAAAAATCATAATTTATACGTATTTCATAATTTTTATGGTGGTCACGGGGTCGATCAAATCAACCAAACCTGTACAGAGATACAATAGTGAAAATCACAGATAAAATATAGTTGTTTCTAAAAAAAAAACATTTGATAATTACATGGAGGTCATAAAGATTTTGCATGTGAAATTTGAACATTTTCTGATGCATAAAGGTATTTTTAATCTTAAAATCAAAATTACTTTGCATGTTGGATAGTCAAGATTTGAAAAGAAAAAATGTACAAGAAAAACATTACTTAAAAAAAAATCTGATATTTTGCATACGAAAGCCTTGCAATGTTTACTGTTAATTTGCAAAATTTTGTGAAGATATGCTTACAGTATTAAAAGTTATAGCATGAAAACTATGACAAGAACAAAATGGTTACTAGGTTTTCAGTCTCTGAGACTGAGCCCATAGTGAGAGAGTTAAATTTTGTATAAAAAAATGTAATAACATTTATGTCTAAACAAAAATTCTGAGTCTGAATACTTCATTTAATGCTTTTGTTTTGTAGAGGATCTGAAGGGCGAGATCATACAGATTTTTTAAATACTGTCAAGTGACCTTATATAGCACAAGATACCTGACTGGAAATAGTTAAACATAAAATAATTTCATTCAACCTACCTCAGATATGAATTTACCAAATGTCTTACGCTCCAGAGAGTATTTAGTAGCCTCATCAAGGGCTCTCTGAGCAAGACCTGTTGCACCTGCTGCCACCTGTTGAAGGAAATGTTTGCATTAAAATAAATGTTGCATATTCCTCATTTCCTAATAATGCCCACATGACAGTATAAAAATATACGATTTTTATTTACAACAAAGTAATTAAGTTTGAGTTAGTTTGTCATGAAAGCTAACATTAAGGGTTATTTTAAGATTGCAATACATCTACACCTGACCTAAAAAGTGGGGTTATAATTAATACACCAATACAAAGTAATTTTAAGACTACAGTAACAACTTTCAATTTATGTTACACAGTTTAGCTCTAAGCAACAACGTATTTACCTTATGTGCATAGGTGGGGGTCAGAGTTTGCATGCCACAACCTTTACTATCCAACATGCTACCATTTGATGTCAGTTATAAACTATTTACTTTACGCTACACTAATGATTTAGCAACAGTTTATGGTAGAGGATATTAATTACCAAGTACTATATACAGGGATACTGGAAAAAAATAGAAGATAAAGATGAATTTCAGAGGTTCCAGAGGTTACGTAAACTGTATGATGGAAAAAAAATATGCACATAATCTTGCACTCCAACTTGTCAAAATCTGAGTCAGACTGATATCACCAATTCACAGACATATCTTACTACAAATACATTTGTAACATCCAATTCTTTGAGTACAACAGACTTGTACATTTCAATAAAAGGTTGCCATATTTTGTGTAGATACACTTACTAAATTCAGAATTATTGTTAACATTCCTTCTCAATTACAGGATCAGACCAACTCCATGCACATTTGGTTAAAAATCTGCTTTGAAATTACGATAAAATCATTATATTTTATGTTAAATTATGAAAATATAGTTAGTAATTCCACTACAAGACTCAACACATTTACTTTACACTTTAAAATTAGAATTAAATTGTGTTATACAAAAGCTACTACTCTACTGTTAAAACTTAGGAAAATATTTTCCACTAAAATAATTTTATAGTTCTGCCAAAAAAAGAAAAATTTCTTTCTATCAAGTTTTCATGCACATATTTAAATACAGAGGACTGCTATGTGAAACGAAACACTAAATTACAAACAAAAATTTCCATTATATTGTATATAACATAAAATACCCATTCTTTCTTTTTTTCCCATCACATACATATTTAGAATTTTAGTACTTACAGGAGGTCTAGTCTTATCAAAAGCACCCATGGCAATCTTAAAACCAGCTCCTTCTCCTAACAAAACGTTCTGAAATGTAAACATCAGAATTATATTAAAGAATTAAGGATAACTTCAAATTTCAGTATCAGTACAAAACACATTTTCTTATTTGAAGATGTTAACAGCAGTTTTACTTTTTACTGAACTTATAATACCCGAGTGATAAATTCAAAGATAAAAAGCAAAAACATTTTAGTATCAGATTACATATACCCGTGTGGAGACATTACACAAAGTTCAAAATAGGCTTATCATAAAACACAAACAAGAGAAACTATATAATTAGATGACTTAAAACTAATACACAAAAGATAAAACAATTATGAGAAAACTGGAAATACAAAAATATCTTTTTCTTCTAAACTTAATAATGAATTTACTTATGGTGTGTCCACATACTAGTGATACTTAATATTTTGTACTTCAAACCATCAGAGATTCACTTTTATCATGTATTCTTTTTTTTTGGAAAAAGTTGAAACTAACAACTAAAAAGTCTTTCCTTTTTCATTCTCATTTTCTTCAATGTATAATTCACATATACATACTGGGTTATATGCAGATTTATGTGTATGTATCTTTATTATATGTATGTATGTAATACCAAGCAACCTGGTATTACAAAGACACTGCATTCATTGATACAAAACAAACATAGAATCATATACAAGGTTCTTTACTTACTTAAAATAACAATCAAAGAAAATACTAATATTTTGGTGAGAAATGACAGTCTTAAGTGCAATGTTTTTTTTATATTCTATTGCACATGTCAGATCACTATGTTAAGTAAATAGATATGTCCATTTTAATACATATACACATAATTTCCTGATGTAAGAAAAACTGTGGCCCATGCAGTCCTTTTTTTATGCAATGTTTCTAGAAAACAGCAAACTACAAATGGCTAGAACAAACAGGACAGGAAGTTGATGGATGGTGGTATTGCTTTATTGATGACATGCTCCGGGTACAGTACAACAGCCTTGATTGTCTCTTAAAATTGCATAACTTTTTCAACACTCAACACAGGTATATTAAATTTCTTCAACATTCAAGTGGGTTTAACAATCTGCCTTCCTTAAACACTACCCTGACTACAGAAAAATACATCCTCTTCATTAATTTATATAACACAACACATTATGAAACCAGCAATTCTTAGTAAACTACACATAATTTAGCACATTTACAACCACAAACAAGGGAGGTAATAAAAATTGTCCCAGTAATTATTAGTCTTACATAAGTTATGAGGAAGTTTTTGAAAGTCTGGTAAAAGATGCTTTGCAAAGCCATTTAAAAAGTATAGAATTTTACTGGATAGCCAACATGGTATCACTAAGGAAAAGTCTTGTCTTACAAATATTTTGACTTTATTTGAAAAGGTTACTGGTTACGTAGATGAAGGTGGGGGTTTATATTTGGTGTATCTGGATTTTCAGAAAGCATTTAACAAGGTGTCACATAAACAGCTTTTAAAAAAAACTCTCTCAGTATGTGTGGGGGATAAGTTAGCTAATTGGACAGAAGAGTGGCTCGATGGAAGAAAGAGGATTGTTATATATGAAGTTCAGTTAAACTGGATTAATGTCAAAAGTGGGGTACCTCAGGGCTCAGTCTTGGGACCTTTGCTCTTTTTGATTTACATCAATGACATAGACGAAGGAATGGTCAATAAGTTACTTAAATGTGCAGATGATATTAAGTATTGGGTGTTGCTGGCTGTGAGGATGCTGCTGCTTTACAAAAGGATTTAGATCATTTAGTGAGTTGGGCAAATAAATGGCGGATGGGTTTTAATTACAATACATGCAAAATAATTTGAATTATAAGAATAATTTGGATGGGAATAACCTTAACAGTTTATGAAATAAAGGGATCTTGGTGTATTAGTTGATCAGTCTCTTAAGCCATCCAAGCAGTGTGCTGTTGCTTATGGTAGGGAAAATAGGATTTTAGGTCATATCTACAGAAATATTGAATACAAGTCTAAAGAAGTTATAATTTCATTGTATAGGTTACTGGTTAGGCCACATTTGGAGTATTGTGTTCAGTCTTGGGCTCTATACCTTACGAAGGACATTGAATTGTTGGAAAGGGTTTAGAGGAGGGTTACTAGAATGGTGCCTGGGATGGAAAGGTTGACATATGAGGAGAGGATATGATGTCCAAAAATATTTTTTCTTGAAAAAAGAAGAATTAGAGAAGATCTGATTGAAGTGTATAAAATTGATAGTGTTGATGGATCAGTTTTTTTTTTATACTTAATGGTAAAAATGGTAGAACTATGGGGCAGAAATACAAATTTAGGCAGAGTAGGAGCCATCTTTAGCTAAGATAGTTTTATTTTTCTTAACAGGGTAGTTTGTCTTTGGATATGGTGGAAGCAGAAAATTTAAGTGAGTTTATGGGAAGCTTTGATAAATATATGAATGATAAGGGCTGGCTTTGTTGTCCATGTATATTAGGTTATGATTAATGCAAAAACTAGAATAGTTAAAAACTAGCTGTGTACCCGTACAAAGGACGGGTTGTGTGTATAAATAATACATTAATTTAACAATTAACA
>NW_013670427.1:36027-46966 GCF_000517525.1 Limulus polyphemus | reverse complement strand
TGAAGATATGCAAAAAGTACACTATTCTAAGCAATGTACAGACAAAACTCTTATTTTATTTATATAGAGATTATAACAAAAGATATCCAACATTTCTCACTGACAAAAACTAAACAACACAGTATCCAATATTCTTCACTGACAAAATTCAACAACAGAGTTATTCGAACTGGTGTGTTTAAGTGTTATTGTTTACAACAATGATATATAACATAACATAACATTTTGGGACAACTTGGCATCCTCTTCACAGCTAGCGACACCCAAGACCTTAATATAATCTGCAAATTTAAGTAATTTATTGATTATTCATTCATCTATGTCATTGATGTAAATCAAAAAGAGCAAAGGTCCTAAATAGACTAAGCCCTGAGATACCCCACTTGTGACATTAATCCAATTTGACTGAACTCCATCTGTAATCACCTTCTGCTTTCTTCCATCAAATCACTCTTCTATCCATTTTGCTAACTTATCCCCCACACCTATAGACAGATTTTTTTAGAAGATTTTTATGTGTCACCTTGTCAAATGCTTTCTGAAAATCCACATACATCAAATCTACACCCTTACCCTCGTATAAATAAGCAGTAATCTTTTCAAAGAATATTAAAAGATTTGTATGGCAAGATTTTCCCTTAGTGGAACCATGTTGACTGTCCAATAAAATTCTAAACTTTGTTAAATGACTTTGCAAAACTTTTCCCACAACTGATATAAAACTAACGGGTCTATATTTACTGGGACAATTGTTATCACTTCCCTTTAAAAGAGCAGTTATATTAGCTAACTTCAAATCCTCTGGTACCTGCCCAATATTCAAGGAATGACAAAAAATAGTAGCAAGTGACTCACATATCCAATCTTTAACCTCCTTCAAAACCACTGGAGAGACATTATCTGACCCTGGAGCCTTATCATATTTTAAACTTCCCAGCTCAGAATTAATGCAATCATCTTGTTTGATCTTGTTCCCATTTATCAACTGTTCAAGATGTTGAATATTTTTTAAATCTTCATAAGTAAAAACAGAAGAAAAAGTAAAACTTAATAACCCAACCATCTCATAATCATCAGATACTAGCTTTCCTTTATCATCCCTTAATGGTCCTATCCCCATCCTAACATTTTGTTTACCCATAATGTATTTAAAGAAATCGTTACTGTTACTTTTTACATTTTAAGCCAACCTTTTTTTCATACATCCTTTTTGATGTCCTAATTTCCTGTTTGACTAACTCTCTTGACCTTCTATAAGCTTCTAAATATCCTGGTATGTCTATTTAAATTTCTTAAATTTGTGATGCTTTTCTTCAATTTTATCCCTTATACCCTTTGTGGGCCAAACTGATTTTTAACTTGCAGCCACCCTTTTCTTTCTAAAAGGAATGTTTATCTTGAATATTTAAACAATTATCCTTAAAAATTGTCCACATTTGATCAGTGTCAAATAACTCGGCTGCCCAATTCACAGCCAATTCTTGTTGCATCCCTTCAAAATTTGCTTTTATGAAATTTGTTACCAAAATATCATTATTTCACATCTCCATATGCAGCAAAACATTGAACCTAATAAAGCAATGATCACTTGCACCCAGATGTTCCCCAATTTCCACCCTCTCAACAATTTCTGTGTTAGAAGTCAACAATAAATCTAAAATAGCATTGTTTCTAGTAGGTTCCTTGACCAATTGGTAGAGAAAACCATTTTGAACATTTTCCAAAAAACCTTTCTCCCTCATGGTTTGACTCTAGCATTTCCTAATCTATATGCCTGAAATGAAAATCATCTATAAGTATGACCTCATTAACAGCTGAAATCTTTAATCTCACTGTAAAGTTTCTCACTAATTTCATCAGTTTCAGCTGGTATTCTGTAACAAATTCCCACTACAAGTCTTTTCCTTTTATAATAGAAACCCAAATGGATTTGATCTACTTGCTATTATCTTTGATATATTCAACTTCAACAGAAAGTCACTCACATTTTACATATAAAGCCACTCCTCCCCCTCTCTTTAGTACTCTATCCCTATTAAATAACTTATAACCCTGTATTTCAAAGACATTTCTATCATCAAAATCATCTACATTTAACCATGTTTCAGTTATTCCCATTAAATCAAAATCCTCCATTCCTACCAATGCCCTAAAGTAATTTATTTTATTTATTATAATTCTAGCATTATAATAGTAAGAAGTAAGTCTATCATTAGAACTACTTCTATACTTATGCTAAACTTTTCTCTACAACTTATTTTTTTTATATTTAGTTTATTCTGGCCCTTACCACTGTTTAATCCTAGCTTAAATCTTCCCTTACAACTGAGTTAATAGCCCCTGCAAACAAGCCAGACCCTACCCTATTTAAATGTAAATCATCCATTTCAAAAAGCTCCCTTCTTCCATTGAAGTGATCCTACAAGTCCAACCAGCCTATCTGATCATCTTTTCATATTAACCTAAGCCTAGCATTTAGCCATAGTTACCTACTCGTAATTTCATCCCCACAATTAATTTTAGGCAGTATCCCCACCATACCTAACAAACTGTGAATGCTCAACTTCAACACTAGTCTTAACCATTGTATTTGTAGCCTGGAGATAAATACTCAATACTAAATGTAAATACCAGTAGTCTACTGCCAACACTGTTAAGCTTAACGTTTTATAATCAAATATATTACAGTATTTTATCACTACTTTATGTTCACACTAAAGTAATTAAATTTATATTTAATTTTGTAGATGTGAGAAACAACTAGTCTTTACTTTATTTGATGTTTATGTTATGTTAATATTAATAGTAATAATACAGTGTATTTCACCTGATTTATAACCTACCTATAAACTGAATTTGAACTAGTCGATCTCAACTAAAGTAAACAAGATAACCCTTAAAACATGAACGTACAATTAACTAGTCTTTAAACTGTATTTGTTTAATAATATACTGAATTTAACCTGTTTAATTATTTACCAGTAAGATGAATTACAGCTAAGCCTAAAAGTACCAATTACATATCCTAGGCCTAATCTATGGTGTACTGCAGATTACACCATTAAGCTCCAAATCAAAATGTTAACCCTACTATTTTTATTTACCAATCTTACTAAATCTAGTTATTCTCTTGTTATTTAACCCAAATCACTACAAATGATAATAATAGTAATATTGAATAATATTCAAAACCTATAACAGTATAACAGCTTATATTTCCATCATCTTCTCTCTTTCGTACCATCCTCTGACTTATGTAAGGAGTAAGTTAAAAATCACATTTTAGCTGTAGAAGCTTAATATAAGACCTCTTAGCTTCAGATAACTTAGTTATGTTGAATACAAGCTGATTGAAGAAAAAACTAAGATAAGGCATGCATGTTTACCTCATTTGGCACTTCAACATCTTCAAACACAACACCTCGAGTGTCAGAAGTTCTTTGTCCCATGTTCTGTTCCTTAAATGTAATAAAATCTTAATTAGAAAAAAGTGTTTAACAACATACTAATTAAAAGTGACATTTTATGATAGCATTTTTGTCAGTTTTTTTTTTAATGGTATATCAGTAAGATTACAAAAAGTCTAAATAAACTAATTTTTTATATCTTGCAGATGACCAGCAAAGCAGAAACATCATGCCCATTACAACTGAAAGTTTTTGGATTTTTGGCTTGGGTGTATATTTCCCAATGAGTTGTGATAGTTGAGTCATGAAAAACGAGACAATCATGGATTTGTATGCAGAAGCAATGTTTGATGTTACTCTTCACAATTAATAAGAGAAATAAACAATATACTGTAATACAGTAAACTAAAAATAAGCTATAGAGCAAGTGATTGTGTATGTTGGTGTGTGACTGACAAGAACTAACGAAGAATTTAACAGAAAAACAAAGATCTTGTCAGTGAAAGTAAGGGAAAATGCCCACTATAAAAACACACCCTAATTTAAATTAAATGTCACATTATTTTAATCTACATAAATAAATGCACTATGTGAAATCCAAGATCTTACTTGTATTTCACCAATGAATATTAAAATAGAAAATTTAATCCTGGAAAAGGGTAGTTAATGATACACTTTAAATATCTTCAATATTAACATGGACTAACTCTACTATTGTAAGCTATATTTATTAAATATTGTAATCTATTTGTTAGCATAAAATGGCAAAAAAAGTTTTAAAGTTGTGATGTCAAGTTTTTCTAGCTAATTTGAAGCTACCTAATAAATATAGTTTTGAAGTGTGTTAAGTTTCCAAAATAGAGAATGAACCATTCAGTGTGTTAGCTATCAAGGTTACTTTGTGTAAGTAAGTTGATTTGTTTTTGGTTAACATAATTTATAACATAGGCCTAAAGGAATTCATTACATTGTACAAGTGTTCAACTTTGTGAAAACATTAAAGGAGGAAATAAGATAGTTTATTAATGTTATTTGGATTGGATGTTTGAATTATTTTCTCTAGATAATTTAAAAGAACCCACAAATGATAGAATTATGTTGCAACAATTCTAATATGAAAACAGTACTTTACATCCTGTTTACTTAAGGTGAAGGCAAAAACAATGTTAAAAGAGAGGTAACAATGAAAGTAATAAAAGTATAAAGAAAATATGGCAAAAATATTCATTTTATGCTGGATACTTACAGCATGTAACACAAATGTGAAAACAGCAGAAAAATATGGGAAGGGGGGACTGGAAACTATGTAATCTATCTTGAAACCTGTATCATAATCTTTGTAAAATCAATGTGAAAGCTTTGACAAATCTATGCAAGTTCTATGTCAAGTCTCCTTTCCCATGCCCCAACAACATCTTAAATATATCAATTAACCCTCAAGTGATTTGTTACGTCTGTGTTCGTTTGTTAATTTCACGTATAATTTCTTTCTGAGAAACTTCAGCGATACAAGTCTTTTCTTAAATAAAACTAGTTTATTCTTTCTCAATTCAACTTTGCAATACACTTAATTTCCACAATCACTTTAATTTAAACACACGCTATAATTCTCAACGTATGATTCACGCACTTCACTTACTACCATGCTTAATGCAATTGTCCGTCTCTATATCTGCCTGTCTGCAATTATCTATTACGTCACTTTATTTGCCGGCTTATATACTATAAGAGCGCGTGTCTAGCAAACACTCGAGCCTTCGGGAACGTTCGAGATACTCATTACATGTTACCAGCATCACGTGACTTCCGCTGTCGTAACAATTGGTGTCTGTCAGAGGAGTTGGCAAACAGAAAATGGAGATCAAGGATGAGTTCATTCAAAACTATCATCTAATTTGCCAACAAAAATATATCAGCTAAATAATTACAAACAGTATTGTTACAGCTTTGGCCTTGGTCTAGACTACCGTTAACGAAATAAGGGAAGTTAAAGTTAGTAACTCACTTAAATACATTTAGATAGCAGTGGAAAAAAACAATTACATAATATTTTTTTCCATAGGATGTGATATTAAGTTTGATGTCATGTGATGGGTATGTCTTAGTGACTAGATTCTTCTTGAAAAGTTTAGGGAATGCTTTGAATGAAATAAAATGTGAGTTACGCTAAAGTACATGTGTCTGAGTTTTAAGTATATATATAGGTGTGGGCCAAGGATTCTTCTACAGTAGGTGTTTGTGGCTTGTTGGTGATAAATTTAAACAATAAATGGACAGCATGCACTCCACTTGTTTTGAAATAATATTTTCAAACCAAGTTAAACATGTGTCAAAAAAAGTATTTACACTATGGAGATCATAGTTGTATCTTAAACAGTATACAGTTCTCTTCTTATTGTCAAAAGTCCACTTAGGCTAATTCAATTGCTTTAGAATCCAGTTGACAAGCTGAACTATTTTTCTCTACTTTTATCACAATAGTATCAGAGAATAATTCACTTATGCTGCCTCGTAGGTTACCACAATTGAATCCTGAACTTCCAATAACATCCACACAGGTGGGTTCAATTAGTTTAGAATACCCTTTGACAATAAAAATTATTCTCCTTATCTCTATCAAACTGTTAATCTCACTTTATAATATCAACCGTTAAAGCTCTTCATTCCCACAATGGCTAACTTCACATTTTCTAACTTTTTTTCTGACTGAACTTCTCTTTCACTTGACTTTACATTTACTCCACTCCCACTCATTTGGTCACCACTATTCACATGTTTATCACCAAGGCCTCTAGAATATTCTATAGCCTCAACACCAATGAAATGCAAATACAACGTACGACTCTTACTGAAAGTTATGTAACTAAATTTGTCATAATTATCGCCTTTAAAATAATTGCAACAATCATTAAATATTAACTCACAAAATAAATTAAATAATAATGCCTACACTACACAGTCATATATCCAACAACATGGCTGATTAATTGCTGAGTTAAAGAGTTTGTTAATAGTTTGCTGTTAACATAAGCCAGTTATTCAATATCTTTAGTTTTGTGAGTACCAAGTTTTTATTTCAACAACGAGGAAGAGATATTGAAAGTTGCAGTATATAAAAGAGAAGTTAACAAGTGGAACCATCTACTGTGAAACTATACAACTTGTAGTCAAAGAAATTAAATACTTTCATTTTTGTAAAATGAACTGGACTTTGCATTCTTCTTTTTTTCCCCTAATTAATCCAAAACAACTTTAACTATTGAAATAATTAAATAAGTACACAAACAAAGGAAAAAAATAACAGTACTGACATCAATATCACATACATGTAAAGTAATGAGAAAATAAATGATATTGACTCTTGTTTGAGTTCTAGTAAATATTGTTATCTGTGTGATGTTTCAAAAGAATGGCTGTTTACTGTATGATGACATTATTGTGGCTTTCTTGCCTGAGGATGGGGTGGTGATATTCGAATACCACTGATCTCAAAGCATTGGTCTCAGGCATAAATTGTTCACATAGTGCAATAGTTTTTTCTAACGATGAGCCGTGTTATTTGGGGTATGCCCCAGTTTATGATGTGGCCAGTGTCATGGCTGTTTTCAGTGAAAATTATTGGCATATTTCAAAATGAAAATACTTTTTCCTAATGATAAGCCATGAACAGAAGTTGGGGTTTGCCCCAGCCTATGATGTAGCCAATATGTTAGTTGTGAAGAATTATTGGCATATTTTGAAGATTTTTTTATTTTTCCAAAGGTGAGTTGTGTCTAGGATTTGGGGTAAGCTCCAGTTTATGATGTGACTAGTTTAGTTGTTGTGTTTTGTTGGCATCTTTGCAAATGAGTCTTTTCAATTTGGTTATTATCTTCCTGGGTTATTACTTTTCAGACTTAAAATAAATTTGAATTTGTGGTAAATACTTTTAAGTTTGAAGCTTACTTTGAAATTAAGTGTCAGTGTGATCTTAGTTTTGCACTAGTCTTGTTGTACAAGCTGAGAAATTACATTTACCTTTGAAATTTACTTGAAAATGGCAAAGTAACCATTGAAACAGAAAATTCTGCCTAAGATTGTCTTTTTTAAACTGGTTTCTGTTAGAGATGTTTTTGATGATTCCATGTTTTTTTAAGAGTAAGTAGATGGATTTAGAACATACTTGTATATATGAATACACTGAACATCTATGGTTCAATTTCCATTGCCACTAAACTAGCTCAACCTATCTTTGTTATGGCAAAGCTACACTGTCACTGATCTTGAACTCTTGACTACAGAGAAGGCAACTGGTTGGCAGCACCCTCTACCAATTCTCTGACTACTTAGGTCTGAAATAAAGAGTAAGTTTACAGTTATTTTTCTTTACATTTTGTTATGTTTCTAATTTATAATTGGGAAACTGCTTTCTTTAATGATGTATAAGCAAGATTTGGATGTAGGGGAAGGTTTAACATAACAATGTTTTGGGATAACGAGGAACCTATTGGTCTATCTTGGTTGTCTCATCCTCTAAACTAAACTAAAACTATTAAATAAAAAAATCTTAAAGCCAGCCCTTATCATTCATATAATTATCAAGTTTTCTCTTACTCTCACTTAAATTTACTCTCTCCATAACATTCAAAGGCAACCCATTTGAAAAGGCCAACCACCCTGTTAGTAAAATAAAACTGTCTTAACTGAAGATGATTCTTATCGTGCCACAATTTATGTTTGTGTCCACTATTCCTACTATTCTTGCCATTAAGTATGAAAAAAAAAAAAGATGATGCATCAACACTACCAATTCCCTTTACAATCTTTAACACTTAATCAGATCCCTCTTACTCTTCTTTCAAGAGAAAATAACTTGAAATCTCAACCTCTACTCATATGACAAACCCTTCATCCCAGGCACCATTCTAGTAACCCTCCTCTGAACCTTTTCTGGATTTTTTTGCCATTTGATAAATATTCTTGAGACAATTAAAAGCCAGTTTTATATATTATTTCTAATTATTTTTAAACATATTTAACTCAAAAATATTTTAGAACAGATAATTTTTCATTTTCTGGCATTTAATGTAATTCACAAAGGAAAAAGTTCATATATTCATTTCTGCACAGCTGCAAATAATTTTGCTTGTAAAGTGGGGTCATCTCAACTCTACTGAACAGACAGTGGCTGCAGGAGGTTGACATGTGAGGTATAGATATTTATTGTTTTTTTTAGAGTGTTCATCTCTACTCAACTGAACAGATGTTTTTGGAATAGACTATCTACAGGAGAAGGGCACTGTACTATGCAGTATTGGTCCATATTTATTGTGCACTCACCTCTACTGAACAGAATCAGGCTGCAGGAGGGGGGTACATGTTGTATGAGTGATGTATCTGAGTTATATATGGGGTGACCCGCATAACACAAACAATGTCACTCCTTCTCACCGTATTGGTACCCCCTTGTTCTAGCAGTGGTTAGGTCCCAATCGGTATAGATTCTCTGTGATCCACCACTCCAGTGACTATGAACTGATAAGAGTCAAGTCTCCCATACTCCACTTGATGAGAGGGTGGGAAGAATATGTGTTGGGGAAACCTGGAAAAGATGCCTGAATTACTATTGGGTCCTTCAGTCTGGAAAAGGAGAATGGTATGAACAATTTCTGTTGAGGAAAAAGGTCTATGGAAAAAGGGTGTCCCAGGATAAGGAACAAAAGAAGATGGGAACCCATAAGAGGTCCATGATAAGGCACACAGAAAAGACCAACACGATACAGGAACCAAGTCAGGTCTGAATGATCCAATATGAGAGAAGTACAGTTTACCCCTAAACAGTCAAAATTATAGGAAGAAAGGATCAGTATAGGGAGAGGAAAAGAGAAATGTAGTGGAAGAGGGTGCAAAAACATCTAGAGGACAGACATCCAAATCATGGTAATCATAGGAAAGAAGTAAGAGAAAATACATCAGGAGAGAAAGGTGGTACAAAAGCATGAAGTCAAATGGGGCATACATGAGATCATGCGAAACCTCAACAAGGTCTCAGTCAGGTAAGGAAGCAGGTGACGAGGATGGAGGAGAATGAAGGAGCAGAACAGAGCAAAGAAGACAGGGGAAGAAGCACCTCTTGGTACTGGGAAAGGAGAAAAGCCAAGGAAAGGACCACCCAACAACTATAAAAGGCTAAGACCAGGAATCCTTCAATTACTGCTAGGAAATGGGTGGTAGAAGGACCAATGACAAAATATCCACTACAGATGGTGAGACACATATACAGTGGAAGGACAACAAGACTGTGAAAAGAATAATGCCACATTAGTGGAGTGTGAGGCAAATTCCATGCATGAAGGTATAGGGAGAATAACTCTCTATGGAGAATGGAAGTGTGAGAGTGTGAAGCAAGAAAGAGAGAGAGGGAATAATGGGAAGAGGGGTCAGACAATCAAGCTGATAGGCCAATAGGGTCAGAGAGGTGCCAACAAAAGGGCCCAAGAAGAATAGTAATGTGTGAATCTGAGACACACAAGGAGGAGACGAAATAGTGAGTAGGTATAAAGAAAGAGGTAAGACTAGGCCTGGTTGAGGGAAATGACAGCCAGAAGTGAAGAATGAGGAATAGAGGACCATAAGAAAGGAAGCATGGAGTTGAGAAGGGTGGCAAAAGCATCCAAGAGGGACTTTCCAACCTAAAGCAAACTCCATGGAAGATCTGTGGATGCAGAAGATACTCAATTGATTATCCAAGAGAAGCAGCCCATGAACAAGATGGAAGATCCTAACAAATGATATGAACAAGCACAGAAGTGTACAGTTAATGCCACAAAACAAAAAACCCGGAACACGAGTTGTAAGGATGGTTGGAATAGGAATGAGAACATGCCTGACAAAGGGCGAGAAAGTCGAGCATGTTGACTCTAGTTTAGCATCCAAACTTTGGAAGACCAGACCCCACAAAAAAAATGTATCTCAATCAGAGAGAGTAGCATCTAAGATCAAAGAGATCTGGTTTAACAGGTGATAAGGGAATGCTAGAAGTAGGACCAGCATGGTCCAGTCACCATAACCATTCCTAGAGGAGAGACTCACAAAAGAGATCAAGAACCCCAAGAAAGAAAGCCATTGGTCCACAAGGTCAACTTTATGAGATACATGAGAGTATGCCTCAAAGAAAAATGGGATTCTAGATTAGCTAAAATCCCCAAAGAAGAAAGAACCTCTCATGCGGATAGAGAACAAGAAGTGTAAAACCTGGTGACGAGATATCCCAAAGTTTCCAGGCAAAGAAGATAGGCTGAAACTAAAGAAGAAGGAAATGCCCAAACGTACCCAACACTGAGTGTGAGTGAGAAAAAAAAAAGACTTAAATCTCAAGACAAGTCAAGATATCCCAAAGTTTCCAGGCAAAGAAGATCGGCTGAAACTAAAGAAGAAGGAAATGTCCAAATGTACCCAACACTGAGTGTGAATGAGAAAAAAAAAAAGACTTAAATCTCAAGACAAGTCAAGATATCCCAAAGTTTCCAGGCAAAGAAGATCGGCTGAAACTA
>NW_013670427.1:33322-35168 GCF_000517525.1 Limulus polyphemus | reverse complement strand
TGTTCTACAGGTGGAGAGCTTTTGTTTAATTTCTAATGTATATATTTGTGTATAGAAAACATTAATACAAGAAATAAAGGAACTTATAACACCAAAATGTTGTTTTTATTTAACTAACCACTCAACATTTCACTTTACAGTTTCTTCAGGAGCATTCACTAAAAAAACAAACCAAAACTGACAGTACAAAGCTTCAAAAAATTTTGAAGCTTTGTAATGTCAGTTTTGGTTTGTGTTTTAGTGGAGGGCTTTTGCTGCATGATGACCTTATTATGCAGTAATGCAATTTCTGTAAAATCATTAGAAATTAAATCAGAGTTGCCTCAAGGCTAGTGGCATGCAAATATCTTTGACAGACGTGCTGAAGGGCTGAGAAAGCTAGCTAAACTGTGTACGGAGGCGAGTTACTGTCTTGGATGTTATGACTACTTACATACTTTTCACAAGGGCATTAAAGTGAATGCAAAACATCTATACGAATAATTTTGAAATGTGTTCTTGAATAAACTTCCATAAAGGTCTATTACTTCAATTATAAAATGACAAAATCTGGCAGATTTCAAGTGCCAAAAGAAATGCCAGAAAATGATGTAGAGTAGCCAAGAGCCTTACAGAAAACAGCAAAGAGCTTTTAAAAGTACAAAAATCTTGAATATTCATAAGTATAGCATTGTTTTTGAAGTCTACATGAATGTAAAAATTTCAATATTGATATACTCCAGATACATAATGTATAATTTAACAACAGCTAAAACTATCTAGTGTGTGAGGATGCCAGTTTCTCAGTGCCCATTTCAACAGTCCAATTGCACAGAAATCTATAGGTTCAGCATCTGGCAACTTGACTAGCTTATCTTTGTATGGAATAGCATGAATACCCATTTCATTCTCCACTTGTTTGAAAGTATGCAATGGTTGGGCAAATATGTCCTGGGAACAACTTGTGTACATGACTTGTCATTTTACCAGAAAGAGATCATTCATAATTATGTTGCATATCGTTACCTGAGGCATGTGGATGGCTTTTGCCATTGACATTTGTGTTCATGGATCCTCACCTGTTACAAGACATCACACATCCCAGGTACAATTTGCTGCAGGTCTCTTTCTGGATGATCCTAGATCCCAAATTGATCCTTATTCCTTTGTTTTTCATCACCATTAACTCCACTGCCACAGATCGCGGGTCAAAGGTCATGTCATCTCATTTGTTGACTTGCATTCAAAATTTTATTGAACTACTATTTTATGAATTTATGTCAATAAGTTTGGTATCAGAATTGTAGTTTGATAAATTATAGTATAATTCTATGGTATTGATGTAGTAATTTATGATTTTTCATTATTTCAAATGTTTATATGAAACCTAAAAAAAAAATTCTTTCATTTCATATCTTCCATGTGCAAAAATTGATAAGACTTAGCAACCTAAGGCAAGCAGCAAACGAGTACAAAGTTCGTAACTAGAAGAGATAATAGTTTGCTATACTTCTTTATTTACTGTTATATGTTTTTAGAAAAATAACTGAAATTTAAGAACTTATTTGTAAATAGTAATAACGTATATACATATATAATGTATTATAAATGAAATGTGACCATATTTTACAAAATACTAATCCGCTAAAACACAGCCAAGACAGGTCACTTTGTAAAGGCCAGTTTTATATTCTTAAATACGGAATCAAGGGTGCACGTGCACCGCATCATTGCAAATTCTGTAATGTTAATTAGGCATGACTAGAAGGTCAATATAATAAAAATAATAAATATATGTAAATGTATAATGTTATGAGAATTAAGCTATCTAGACTGAACATTTGTGTTTTCGTGTTATAATTTGTAG
>NW_013670427.1:20962-32322 GCF_000517525.1 Limulus polyphemus | reverse complement strand
AGTCAAAAATTAGATAAGAACTTAGCAACCTAAGGCAAGCAGTAAACGAGTACAAAGTTCATAACTAGAAGAGATAATAGTTTGCTATACTTCTTTATTTACTGTTATATGTTTTTAGAAAAATAACTGAAATTTAAGAACTTATTTGTAAATAGTAATAACGTATATACATATATAATGTATTATAAATGAAATGTGACTGTATTTTACAATACTAATCCGCTAAAACACAGCCAAAACAGGTCACTTTGTAAAGGCCAGTTTTATATTCTTAAATACGGTATCAAGGGTGCACGTGCAGTGCATCATTGCAAATTCTGTAATGTTAATTAGGCATGACTAGAAGGTCAATATAATAAAAATAATAAATATATGTAAATGTATAATGTTATGAGAATTAAGCTATTTAGACTGAACATTTGTGTTTTCGTGTTATAACTTGTAGTCATTCTAGAATGAAAAAAGCATAATTTATTTCCTACTTTTTCTATGGTGGTTACGAGGTCAGTCAAATTGACCATATAGTTAGGGTAGAGAAAATAACAGACAAAATATGAAGTTTTACTGAAAACAAATGTTTGAAATGTATTTAGGAGGTTCTAGAGATTACACAAATAATAATTGAGAATTTTGGGACAAAGAAGTTATTAATCATAACATTAAAATCACTTTGCACTAGGACTAGTAACAAAAAAGACTCAATATTTTTACAAAGAAATCTTTAGTTAAAATACCTGATTAAAAATTCTGATTTTTTGTGTACAAAATATATGCAATCGTTATTAAAGGTCTACCAAATTTTGTGAAAATACACATGCTGCATTAAAAGTACAAATGTGTATAGGAAATATTGTATTTTATACCAAGCCCATTGTGAAAGGGTTAATCCTACATGCACAAGTCAGTTCTCTGGACAAAGCCTGTACTGGAAAATTAATTTTCACTACAATGTTGAATTTATTTAAAGAATCTCCACAAGATTTTGGCATACTTTTAGTAAACTTTACAAGTATGTTGCATATTAAAAAAAATCAGGATTTTTAATAAACATTTGTCTGTGAATTTACTGATTTAGACACTGACTAGCCTGAAGTGAAGATAATTTTCATGTTAATAATAAAAACTTTTTTCGTGTTAAACTTTTCAATTTTCCTAACTGAATATCAAAAGCCTTTTTTTTGGTAAAAACTTTATACTTTCTCTCTTCTTTTCTCTACCCTTATACCAATTATAGTAAAACCATCTACAGGGAAAGTTGAAAAATTTTACAATAATATAACTTGGGAAAATAGAAGTCCATTTTTCCATTGCATATTAATATAAAATAGAATAGAAAAAGAATACACAAAAAATTTAGATGTACAGGCATTAGGTAAGAGCCACTCTTAAGGATGCAAGGCCAATTTTAAGAGCATTGTTTATGTTGTTTTATGCTAATAGAAAATATGCTACATTTTTATATCTTAAAAAAATGCATGTTTCAACTTGTTTTGTTTATATTTGAGCTTTGAATAGTTTTGCTGTGTAATCCTCTAAACTTTTGTTTAGAAATTCAATGTTTTGTTGAGTTCTGAGAATTCTCTTAAGTTGCAAAAAACATTGATAACTAATTCAAACTTTCAAAAAAGGGGCATAATGGTCATTTTGTTGTTAACAAATCATAAACATGGATGACATACTAAAACATTTGAAGGTGGGGTGAGTACTCAACATTACCAGAAAAGGGTTATTAGTTCTGAAAGAAATTTTAGAAAGAAAACATCTCAGTGGCCAAATATTCGATTTTATGTGGTTAGGTAAGAATGAGAATTTTGTGAAATATCACACCTTTATATCAAATTTCAACACATTCTACTAGTATGAAATAAAATCAAAAGTACTTTTTTTCTAGAATGACTGCAAACTACAAGATACAATTATAATTATTTGTCCCAGCATCTTCATTCCTCTAATCTTTTCACAACTGCTTTCATTTAACTTAATTGTCTTATTGTTCTTTGAAGCATTTCTAACTACTAAACTAGCATAAAAAGTAATAAATCACTCAACAAAAGCAGTGTGCAAGTCAAATTAAACAAAGTATTGAATTACATCACCTATAAGCAACTCACATGCATTCCTCATGAAGAAATTTTTTATTTAATTTGTTTTTCTTTTAAGTTTTCTTCTCTAACCTAATAAGTTTCTAATACTTTTATAATAATAAATAAAATATATACATAAACAATGAAAAATTTAGTACTTATATGCAGATTTTGAATTTTTTTCCTCTCAAAGTCTAAATAATTAATTTTTATTTATTTCAAACATGCAATTCAGAACACAAAACAATAACATACAAAAAATACAATATCCTATAACTATTATGATTAAACTGTCTTTTTAAATAATGGGGTTAAAATAATTCTAACTCAACAATGATTCTGATACTGAATAATTCATAAACAACCATCAGAATGAGTTAGCCTAGTAAAGAATTTAGTAAATTAAAATCTGTTTCTGTTGGTTATAAATAATCCAATAGCAAATGTGAGAGAGAATTATTTACCTTTTTTGTTTGTTTTTAATTACGCACAAAGCTACACAAGGGCTATCTGTGATCTGCCCACCACGGGTATTGAAACCCAGTTTCTAGCTTTGTAAGTCCGCAGACATACCGCTGTGCCACTGGGGAGCTTACCTTTTTGAAAGACAGGATATGATATGAGGGTATAGCAAGTGGGTTTGACTTTCTTGTTTATACCTCAGCAAAGTGAAAAGATTGAAGGCTACAAATTTAATTATGTCTATACTATAAGATATAATTTGTGTTAAACTCAGAAGATCATACAGGGATAGAAAGACTATCTAAAGTGACCAATATGACACAGAAAAGTGAAGTTTAAGAAATCTGTTTAAATATTTCCTTTGATATTAAGAAATAAAAACTTAGATATAATAGAAATCTGAAATATAACCTAAATTTATATAACAAGTTTAATGACATACATTGATAATAAAGGATTTTAATTACATTTTGAATTCCACTCTGTGAAAGGTTGTGACATTCTGCACTTTGACCCCCACCTATACACATATGGTTAGGTTCAAGAGATATGTCTTAGAAATTGTAAATCTCCTATCTGAACATATTTATTTGTTCATTTGGACAAACAAATGTTTTGGCTGGAAAGGACTGGTACATACACTTTCCAAAATCAATCAACATTTAGTGGCATCACACTACCTACAAAACACCAAACACTGCCAAAATGTAGTTCTGATACATTCCATTCTTCTCCAACTTTGTTTTGGCAGTGGTTGTCACATGACTTGCTAATTTGCATATTTAAAATAATTTTATTATAATGTATTCAACCTCTGAAGTATCAGAACAAATATTTATTGTTTTACCATGATACTGTTTTTAATCAAGTTTTTTAACTGTTTGTGTATTGTAAATTTCTGAAAAACATTTTTTTTATTAAGCTTCATGGAATGGGTTTTTCTGAATTTTTAAACTCTGAAGAATTTGAAATAAGCTTAAGGATTATAGAAAATATTTTCTTACTTTCCGTCCAACAGACACCCCAGGTAGGTCAGCATCTACAATAAAGGCTGTTAAGGATTTATTAGCAGGGCACTTGGGATCTGGATTGCTTCGAGCTAACACAAAGTACCTAAAAACAACCAACATAAAAAATTTAAGAGTAAAGTTTTGTAGAATTTATTAAAACTAGATTTAATCTACGAAATTAAGAATAACTACTGCTATGTACAACAGTCGAGAAATCACTTAATTTCATAAGAACATTCATACATAAGGATGAAGCAAAAAGACTTAAGAGTTGTATGGAAAATTTACTTTATATCTTAATAGATATCTGAGAAAATAGATGACATGCATGAAGGTTACAAACGATGAAAAGAGAGTCTACATATAAAACAGAAAACTTGTTGTAAACCAAGATCAAGGAGCTGAAATCAGCATGTTCATTGTTAAGTGAACAGTTTTCAAATGTCTGGATAGTTTTATCATGTGTGTTTCTAGTGTCTAACAAATTATTGCATCTTTTCAGATGGCCTTCATTCAATGTGTATGTTTCTAGAGTCTAACATACTGTTGCAGTTTTCCTTAAGATGCCAATATAGATATATTTTTTAAGAATTCACACAATTACCATAAGAGAAACTGTAAAATATTTTTTCCTTTATGTGTTTTACATTTTTCTCCGAGACTTCTTGGAGAATAATTTTTGTTTTTATTTAGTCTTGGCTTTGACTTCACACAGCACCTTACTTCCTTGGAGAAGTCCTAGAAATAAATCCTTGACATTTTTATTGAGAGTTTGAATAGAGAATTTCTTATTACCAGTATCATATTACAACAATTTTTTTAAACTGCATTTCAGAGTACCAACATTAAGAAATTACAATATCAAAATTGTCTGCATTTAACCAGGTTTCAGTTATTCTCATTAAATCAAAATCCTCTATTTGAACCAATGCTCTAAAGTAATCCATTTTTATTTCTTATAGATCTAGCATTACAATAATAGCAGTTTAGCTTGCCATTAAAACTACCTTTGTACCTTGTTCCCACAATATACACCTCTCCACAGTTTTTCACTATTCTGGCAATCTCTACTGTCTAATTCTAAAGTTGCCTTTAGAGTGGTGTTAATAGCCATTGCAAACAAGCCAGTCTCTACTCTGTTTAAACCATCCATTCCAAAAAACTTCCTTTTCCCACTGAATTGATCCCACAAATCCATCAAAACAATCTACTCTTTCTTACAATTAAGCTAAGCCTAGCAAATTATATGTATAATTTCATCCTCACAGTTATGTCTTGGCAGTATCCCTAACAGAATTAACCCTATTGTTATGGGCACATCAAGGTGTGCATATCACAGATTTTTAGAGTTATATTCAAAGTTTAATTAACATACTTTATTATCATTCTATATGAATAAACTTGGCATCAAAATGTAGTTAATAAATTGAATTTTAATATTATATAAGCTTTAAGTTCTCAGTTTTATAGAGAAATATAAAAACAAAATCCTCAATCTTCCCAAGTATGAAAATTGTGACACTTGCTCTCTATGTTTTTCCTCTTCTCTAATTTATTTATCACCCCTTCAAGACATACATAATTTAATTTAAATTACTCATTATAATATAGAAATTACTCGGCCAAAGAACTTTTTATAGCCTCTAACTTTATTTGTTTATGAAGTCATAAAATAGAAAATCAGACCCACTTGCCATATGATGTATTACATTACATTACTTTCCATACATAGAATTGTCTATTTTACCTCCAGTTTAAAATTTTTTCTCAAGGGAATCACATCAACAAGCTTAGCAGAATTTTTAAAGGTTCTTATGGCATAGTTAGAAAGCCAGGAAAATATACTTGTAGGACATTGATTGTTTTGTGTGTTATTATTTTGTCTTCTTAGATGCATTATTTAATCAAATAAAAATTGTTTAGTTTATTAGTATCATTAGTATAGAAAATTAGGCTTAAGTTTCATCAAGAGTTGGCAGCAACAAATATGAGATATCCAGGTAAGTACTATATTTCTTGCTTTTCACATGTAATATTTATTTATTATTATAAAAGTAACTAAAATGATAAAATTAGAAATTTATTAGGTTAGATTAGGTAAGATAATTAAAAAAAAGATAAAAATTCTTAAGGAGGTATGGTCGTGGGCAGTTTGTGCATTATGTAATTCAATACAGTACCATGATCCAGTTTCACCAAGTAACTTACAACTTTTGTGGTGTAATTACTAGTTAGGCACAGTTCAAAGGGCAATAAAACAATAAAATTAATTATAAACTGATTTATACTGTTACAGGCTTTAAGCTATTTTGTGATAAACAACTGTGATTTCCTGTTACAATCTGCAGTCATTCTATACATGTATACATATAATGTGTGTGTGTGTAAAAAAGCTTGATATTTATTTAGGCAGTTTTAGATCATACAAATAAAACTTGAAAATTTTCATGTGAAGAAAAGTATTTTTTAATCTTAACATGAAAATCACTCTGCACTGGAATCAGTCAACACTCTGATTTCATATATTCACACACAAATTTTTAGTAAAAATACATAATTAAAAATCATGATTTTTTTGGTCTACAAAAAGAGCTTGAAACATTTTTTGGAGATACAAAACTTATAGTGTGGAAATTGATGGTCACGAGGTCAGTGTAATCCACTGAGCCCATAGTGAGAGGGTTATTATAACTCTTTTTTTAATGCCTTTATTAACCCTATCTCTATGGGTCTTTCTATGATCACGGGTCAAAGGCCATGTCATCGCGTTTATAGACTCGTATTCAAGATTTTATTGAAGTACTATTTTATGAATGTATATCAATAAGTTTGGTATTAAATTGTAGATTATAATATAAACGTTAGTATGATCTATTAATTAATTTCTTAATTTAAAAGTAAATATTAAAAAAGAAATCCTAAATATCGATTTTTATGTGCCATGTGGTATGTTGAATGCAGCATTGGTTCAAATTACATGTTTGTGATGTCCAAATACAAAGTCTATAGTTTCTTATGAATTAGGAACTCAAATTACTGATATGGACCAGCTAGTATATCAAATAAGAACCTCCTATATTTTCTATTTGCTGAGACATCACTACATGTACTCAACAAACACAGTGGCCCCTGCCCACCTCTTCATTTTTGGAATAACATGCTTACATACACTTACTTCTAAGACGTGTGAATAACCAATCGAAAGCGCAAACTTTCCCCCTAGTGGCTTTCCAAGTGGAATTGAAGTATTCATTGCCAAACTCGTTCTTTTAAAGCTTGAATTCGAAAAGGTAAGGTGAAACTTTAGTGAGCTCAAAATTTCATATTTTTTTTATACCCAAATACAGCTTAGTTACTAAGTTTGATAAATTATAGTGGAATTCTATGGTATTGATACAGTAATTTATGATTTTTGGTTATTTCAAAAAGTATATATAAAACTTTAAAAAAATTATTTCGTTTCACATCCACCATGTGCAAACTTTGATAAGGCTTAGCAACCTATGGCAAGCAGCAAATGAGTTCAAAGTTTGTAACTAGAAGAGACAATTATTTTCTATAATTCTTTATTTAATGTTCTATAGTTTTAAGAAAAATAACTGATATTTAAGAACTTTTTTTAAATATTAATAATGTATATACATATATAATGCATTAAAAATGAAATGTAACTGTATTTTACAAAATGCTAGACTACTAAAACACAGCCAAGACAGGTCACTTTGTAAAGGCCAGCTTTATATTCCTGGATACAGTAACATCAGTGCCCATGTGCCATGTCATTGAAATTTCAATAATGTTAGCCAGGCATGGCTGAAAGATCAATATAATAAAAATAATAAATATTTAGAAATGTATAAGGTTATGAAATTTAAGCTATTTAGACTAAACATTTGTATTTTCGCGTTATAATCTGATGTCATTCTGAAACAAAAAAAGCATAATTTATATTTATTTCCTAATATTTTTATTGAGGTTACAAAGTCAGTCAAATCAAAGTCTAGTCTGCAGGACAATGGGTAAGAAAAGAGATATAATAGCAGTGTATTTGCTAGACAATGGATAAAAGCTTAGTCAGGGCTGGCTTGAAAGACAATGTGTAAGAGCGGAGATTAGTTATGGTTAGCCTACAAAAAATGGATAGAAGATATATAGTCATAGCTAGTCTGAAAAACAATAAACAAGAGCCAAGATTTCAAAATGTTGTACCACTAATGTAGAATAGGTATCATTCACAAATACCATTATGCATAAGAAAAGAGATACCATCAATGCTTAAGAGAAGAGTTTATATATAAATATAAATAAATAGCTTACAAACTGTTTATTACATTAATTGTTTATAGGCAATTAAATAAGAACTATAAAACGATAATGAATTAAATATTGTAATATCGTTATCAGTCCTGGTTGTCAACATATTGTCATAATGGATAATCTCTGTGGTAATAGCACCCAAATACTTTGAGATATCCTATCTATTAGACAATATCCAAATGCTTATGTCAATCTAGTCAGCCATCATGGAAAATCATGAAAAAAACATCAATTAAATAAGGTACGAAGCTTAGTGCTTACACCCACAATGCCTCAGCTTCTACTGCCTTTCACCGTTTATAGCCAGTTGTGGGAAGGCAATTACCCATAAATTTTTTAAAGTAGAAATACTTTTTTAATAAATTAAGGAAAATATCTTATAAATAAAATACAGAAGGAGTTAGTTATTTTAGCTTATAAGTAGCTAATAATAATTTTAAGTTATTTTATTCAGTATAACCGGGATGGAAAACTAACTTCAATTAGCTGGGCTCGTCTTGGCATTCCTATGTTATACTTGAATAAATCTTCAGGAGAAAGGGAGGAGGTTGGGAGTTAGAACTATATAAGAACTTTTAAGGTAGGGTGTATAGTTCTATTTAATATCTTTTTGTAAGGGTGGAAGGTTGGGAGTTTAATTAGTATAAATATTAGGGTGGCTTTATTTCAATTCATTTCTACTTTAAGAAATTTAAGGGTAAGTATAGAGAGAGAGAGTCATGGCTAGTCTGCAAGACAATGGGTAAGAGCTGAGACTTCCAAAAGGTAAAACAGAAGGTTCTTTCCACACATAGGTTGGGTGACATTTCTTTCATGAGCTGTTCAAAGTTTATTAACATGTGTAATTAAAAGAAATCATCTGCCATTAGGAAAAGCTTTGGTAAGAAACCAAATGGTCAGAATAACTGGACTGTCTTGTAAATTGGAAACAAACTGCATCTGAACTGTACAATCTGTTCAACAATATGTGGGGTTTGAATATCTTTTACATAGAACAAAACATCGAGAAAAACTATCTTAAGCAACTAGTAACCATGTCAAAATCTGCTCATCTTTATGCAAACAGAAAAGCATGGCTTTGTCAATTTTCAAAGCACCGACTGTGGGCAATAAACAACTTGTAGCATGTGTGGTCTGATCATTTGTGTTTCTGTACTTACCGAAGAGTATAAATTACCTGAATGAAGAAATTACATGAGACATTTGACCCCACTTGTGTTATTGAAATAGCTCAAGTTTTTTGGAAATGGGTTAATGGTACGAGAAATTATCACATGCTAGATGTTGCATCCCACGATTCCTTTAAAATACAAATTAAATCCAGAATAAATACTATTGTCGATCACATTCAACCAACAAGAGTTCTTTCAAGATGGCAATACAAAGATTTAGTCATGGCTAGTCTGCAAAATAATGAGTAACAGCAGAGATTGTATCATATGAAATTTGTTAAGAGCATAAAATCATTGAAGCTGGTAATACCAAAAAGTTGTTGGTTCTGATCAGGTAATAGCAGGACAAATGTGGTTTGCTCACCTGTAGGTCCAAGAACAGAGGCAGCTCTACTGTAAGCCGAACTAGGTGACTGCCTAGAGCCTCACGCAAGACCACTTTAAAGGTAGAATTCTTTTAGCCTTGCAAAATCCATCCTCCCAGCCTCACTCAAGGCATGAACTCAATTTTTCCATTCTTTTGCATGCTGGACACTGAGCATTTCTACACTATTATGCAGTGAAAGGGTTAAGATAAATATAGCAATGGTGAATAATGTTATCAAGTGGGCATCTTTTCCTGAAAGACTGATGTATGTTTGTTTGACTAGGCTACTATCCATCAGGGTACTGTTATAGTAATGGGTATGCTACTTAAGCTTGAGCAATGAAATATTAGCTATCTTAGAAATTAGTTAAAAATATCATGTATAACTAGCGAACCATTGCTTAACAGACTGTAATTATACTTGATTAAATATCCCCATTTCCATTAGCTAACAATCTAATTTAAGTGCACTAAGTCTTGTAATATACATCTTTTACAAAATATGCATACTTTTAACAAACATTGCTTTAACCCTATCCACCCGGGTATGCTTTTCTGCACATGACACAAGGGTTTATGTGTCTTATATTCAAAATTATATTAAACTACTTTTTGCTTATGTTAAAACAATTAATATAGCATAAAATCTTAGCTAATAATCCATATTTTAATATTATACAAGTTTTAAGTTCTTAATTCTGTAAGGAAATATTTTAAAAATCCTGAATTTCCCCTAGTGTGATGGGTGTGACACATTTTCTCAAGGTTTGTTCTCTTCTCTATTTTATTATCACCCCTTGAATATGTGCAGAATTTAACATAAACTATCCCCTATAAAATCCAATTTTCTCAGACAAACCATAATTTTTATAGCTCTCAGTTTTATTTGGTCACAGAGCTACCAAATAGAAAATCAGACCCCTCCTGCCACATCCTCTCTTTCAGGATTTGTTAATGGTTCTCTCTTACGTTTAGTTACATATTACCTATAACCAATATAACCATCAATTTTAATCACAGTGCAAATTTGTTTTCCACAGGAAAAGCAACCAGAAGCTTGAATGAATTTGTAACAGTTCTTGTCATATAGTGAATTACCTGTGGTTAGTGACAAATAATGAGATTATACCCATTGCAAAAAATGTCTAAGAGCGGAAGAAAATGTGACAAGGGCAGAAACTTTGAATCAGGTTATGCAAAAAAGACAAAAGCAGGCAACTTTGGAAGAATGCAAAGAACGGTTACGTGGTTCAATGCTGAAAAGGTGGAAAAAGTAAATCAGTCTGAAGGTGCAATTGAGAATGAAAATGAAGATGTGGGAAATGGTTAGGTAACCATGAAAGTAAACGTACTATAACTTTTAATATAGTAAGTGTATCTTCATAAAATTTGACAAGCTTTTATAAACATTACAAGTCTTTTGTACAGAAAAAAGTCAGATTTCATAATTAAATATTTTTACTAAAGATTTGCCCATGAATACACAAAGTCAGAATATTGACTAGTCCAAGAGCAAGGTGACTTTTTATATTTCCTTTGCATAACCTATAAAAAACCCTAATGATGATTCTAATACATTAAATAATTTTTATTTATTTCAAATAAGCACTTAAAATAACACACACAAAGCAAACAATGTTCTATTACTATTATAATTTAACCAGCAACAAAGATGTAGTCAATAATGTTACTTCTTTATTAGAAACTACTCCTGAAAATCTGGAAATTTTTTTCACAAATATCTTCAAAGACTTCACACCTGTTCTAAACTAGTACTTTGATATAAACCGGTTCTTATGAAATTAATAAATTTCTTGTCATACATATATTTTAGAAATAAAACAAAATATACTTCAAAAATGTATTCTGAATAAGGTTAAAAATTATGTATTTAACACAACAATTAAAAAGTTCTGTAAAAACTAAATACCAGTTAGCCTTTCCACCA
>NW_013670427.1:19289-20941 GCF_000517525.1 Limulus polyphemus | reverse complement strand
AATAAGGTTAAAAATTATGTATTTAACACAACAATTAAAAAGTTCTGTAAAAACTAAATACCAGTTAGCCTTTCCACCATTAGTTATCCACATTTTCTGGCCATTGAGAATCCATCGGTCACCTTTTTTTTCAACTTTGGTCTTTATTCCTGCAACATCAGAGCCTGCTCCTGGTTCTGTAACACAGTAGGCCTAAAACAATAGTAATAATAAAAGACCATTCATTGTATCTAACAATTCTATAACAGTGTATGTTTAATAAAAAAAAAGTTCATTCCTTATATCTAATAATTCTATGGGAATAAATGGAAAATTTATAGAGAGCATCCAACTATAGTAAAACCATGAATGAAAATAGTTGGAAGTGATAATACATTCTTCCATAATGGGGCTTTTAGGTTCCTAAATGAATAAAGCCAGTAAATAACACATGATTATCAAGCAGTTTCTCTTACAACTGGAAACTTAAGTATCCTCAAAATTTCTACTGCAGTTAGCATCAACTGGTAATGTAAAAACCAGTGACTATTAGAGATTCACATGTTGAGTTTTTGTCAAAATCAATGACTAAAATAACTTGAATTATGTCATTAAGTACGAACTTCCATTATAAGATTTATAAAGAAAGGAGGCAGGTAAAGGAGATAGGAATAATTTAAGAAAAATAAACACTGGTATATTAACTTGGCTCACATTTATTCCACATTCAAAACATAATATCTCTTTGATTCATACATTTTTACAAAACAACTTTTTTGAAATATGCTGAGTAGTACAGTTTAAAAAAAAAAAGATAAACTAATTGAGAAACTAAAAAAATACAACATAATCTCTCACAGTCTGAAGTAAATTGCAGAAAATCTTTAAACAGAAAAATATTTATTAATGAAAATATATTTTGATTATATTAGTCACTTTTTTTAATACAACAACGTTTCACATGAAAAATAGTAAAATTTGGAGCATACAAAAGTGAAATGGCACAAATTATCATGCACAGTAATTCTCAGGAAATACAAAGAGAAATATCAAAGAAGACACCTCAGCTTCAGTATATGCAATAAAACACTGGGTACAAAATATGATGACAAAAACTCTTAACTTACACACATTAAAGGCTCTTCTACGAGTCTTGTTAAGTATTTTTTCTTTTGTTCTTCATTTCCTGCAAGAATTACAGGGGCTTGCTAAGAGGACAGAAAAAAAATGGATTTAAAATACAAATGAAAAAATAATATGCAATTTCTTGCCTTATAGAAATGTAAATAATAATAAAAAACCTAACTTTCCCATCAACATTTTACAGTGTACAAATATATAATCTGAATACAACACTATAATCCAAAATTACACTATTACACCAGCACATATAATTGTATGGAGTTTCTTTCATGAGTTATCCATACATTTGTCTATGATTTTATGCTAACAGACTAATGCAAAGGTAACTCTTATAACAAACCCATAGTCTCAAGATGTGGGGATTGTTATGTTTCAATGGGACAACAACCATGAACTCTCAAATTCACAGACTGGCCACACTAACCACTAACTGTAGTTAGCCTAATTACATGTTGTCATGATATAAAAGACTGTTTGGTTTAAATGTTAGTGATTAATTTATATTTGTGAGTGAATACTTTATTATTTTT
>NW_013670427.1:9780-18775 GCF_000517525.1 Limulus polyphemus | reverse complement strand
AGTAATTGAATAGGCCTAAGTGGACTTTTGACAACAAGAAGAGAATTATATATATAAGTAGTGTTTGTGATATGCCTGTAATCTCAATGAACCAATCATAGGCAGCTTATCCCAAAGTGGCCTGCTTTATTTCTTTTAAATACTGTTCTTATTACTGATGTTTGGGACAATATTTTGTCAGGTAAGTTCATTTTGTTAGAGCAAAGCAACATTGGGCTATCTGCTGAGTCCACTATAGGGAATCATGCCCTGATTTCCAGCATTGTAAGTCTATAAACTTACCACTGTCTCACAGGGGGACTGAGAAGCCAATAGAATAAAAGAAGGTGCAGGAAAAAATGTATCAATATTCTCTCCAGAATGTCCAGGATAACCTTCAATTACAGCCTTAGAGCCCCCTGGAGGATCATCAATGAACCAAATATATGTCTCCTTCTCATTGCAAATACAATCACTGGCAGTCTCAACACAGATTGATGTGCAATGCTAGATATATGAGGTGAGATAGGAGAGACCCGATTTGTCTCTGTGCCAGGAATAATAATCTGGGAATTCATACCATATATTGAATTACTAATCAAATTTTTTTATGAAAATCAACTAGGTAACATGAAGAGCACTGAAAGTACCTTCAAACGATTGTAGCATACTCTGGAATTCCCGATTGTTGGTATATGTACCCAATCCCTGAAGCAAGGCATTCGTGAAGAGAATATAGCTCTGGACAAGAAAGCAGTAGAGGAACCCAATTTGTAGTAGTATCCCGACTTAACCCCTCAAGATTGAAGAATGATCCCGACTAAGGAAACAGAGGAAACCAAGAAATAGATGTGTATGATTCTTGGGTGCTTAAAGACCAATAAAAGGATTGCTTGTGTTCTCGTCCCAAAGGCACGAAGGATTCGAGTGATGCCCCATTCTCAGAAGAGAAAGAACCATCCGTGCAGTGGGAAAAGGAGAGGGGAGTAAGAGTGTAGCAACTTATTTTATAGTATTGAGCAGGATAGGAGACAGCTGAACCCAACTAAGAGATGAGATGAAAAAAAAATACTCAGACTGATGACATATTGGAATTGAAGCAAGAATAAATTTCATAGTCCCAAGAAAAGCCTGCCTAGGTTGTATCTGAAATTAGAAGCAGGATGTGAGAGTCTAATAATCGACAAGATGTTGCCAGCAGTAACTATTCATCCATGAAATAGTATATGCACAATACAATGGAATGAAGGGGACAACAAAACTCATACAATAAAGCAAAACCCTTGTTAAGCCTATGGGAGACTGAAGGAAAAAACCTCGGAACTGCAGTACCTGACTCTTGTCTATAGTGGTGATATCTCACCACTAAGGCAAAGTGCAGATAGGAGCCAACTACAACCCTAGTAAAAAATTACCACAGATTGAGGAATGATTAACTTGTGAACCTTGGAGAACCTAGGCATTGATATAGACAAGGAAGATTGATCACTGAACACCAATTTCCTGTCTTCATAGACCCAACAACTAACAAGAATAAAAACTGAAGAACTGGCCCAACTCTCTCACTACTACAGACCAACCAGACTCAGATAACCCTAGAACTAAGTTTTAAATCCCAATGAACTGCAGGAGATGGAAACCCTACAGGTTGGTTGGATAATAATAGGGAAAATGTGAACTGAACGACCAACTGTGACCCAAGGACCTACAAAGCTTCTGGACCAATGGGTAAGATTACTACATGTCCAAAAAATCTTGGAACTGAAACCCCACAGCACCTGCAAGTATACAATAATCACTGATGCTGCTGGCGATCTGACTAAGCAGTGGAAACCTTGGATATAGACAGAATCTATTCTGAGTATAAATGAACCGAGGATCTGATGTTGTGGATTGGTACTCATGAATAGACTAATGGATCCTGAACAAGACTCCATTAGTCTATCAAACCCACTTCTGATGATGCACGAGTGCACAACCTAAAGGAAGCCCATGTCCCCAAAAGAGCAAGAACCTCTCATGCAGTAGGAGAAGGAGAGGATGAGATGCTATATACAAGACATTTCATAGCTCGCAACTGAAGTGGAGCAGGTAGGGCCAAGGGAGTTGAAAAATACCTCAAAATGAACCAGAAAACTGTGTGGGTGGGAGGAAAACTGCTCCACTTTGACAAGCCAAACCACCATGACAATGTCTTGGAGAAGAAACTGAGGATGTAGGATTGAGTCATCTTGTTAGGAGGCAAAAAAGCAGCCACATGTCCATAGAACAGTGGAAACAAAGGCTCCTATAAAGACTCAGGTGGGCAAAAAATGGGATTGTGAGACAACCAGGGAGAAAATGGAAGTAGAGGACCAGACTTACTGAAACGACACATGGATCAACTATCAAGGACCTCCAAATAGGGGGGAATTGAAAGAGTTTGGCCCCCACCAGCCTTGACCCGAGAACAGTGGTCAGAGTAAGACAAATACAGGAAAGATAATTGAATTATTAGGGTCCAATCCCCACTAGGGGAGAAGAAACACCAAACTCTCGGAGTCCAAATAAAGGAAGTTAGAATGATGATAATCAAAAGCATGATTGTCCACAGTACGTGGGGGTCGAGGCATATCAACCCCTGAAATGGATGAAACACTAAAACAATGACTGAACGGCTAATCCTCAAGAAGGGCAGGGGTGGAACAACCTGAATATATTAAATCCACCAAAGAGAAAAGAGGTCTGGGCATATTCAGGAGGGGGAAAAGGTTGTCTAAATCCAAAACATCACAATCACTGAAAACCATGATAGGACAATAATTAGTATTTTCTGATTGTTGCATGAAACTGGTCAACTTCCAACATACAAGAGCTGTTATTTCATGAGCCAAGAATCATGGTTCCAACCCATTTGCAGCAGTTGTAGTTGTGACCACCTGAAACTGTGAATGAATAACTCATGAAATTTAAAGAGGAGAAAAGATAAAATAATTCATAACTCCACAAAAGAGAACGAAAATGGTAAATAACAATGTAATTAAAGAAGAAAAATTAAAAAAGTAAGGACTTGTGGATAAGTGAATCAAACCACGAGTGAAACCACTCTATTCTATAAGTCTATTCAATAAGACTGCCAATCGAGAAGTGGTTAACAGCTGCAAGATTAGAAAAAGCACTAGTTACAATAGGAGTAGTGTTGCACTCCTATTGGTGAAGAGTTGCTAAATAATCATTTACATCTTAGTATACAGAGATAAGTGGGAGTATCAAGGCTGGTTGGGAGTGAAAATTTGTATCGACAGAGGGCAGTATAAGTCAAGAAAGCTTTTTCTGAGAAGAAGCATGATATCGTATCAGAACAACCTATATACTGTACTTTGAATATCTGCGTGGAATCATCTACATTACACATAAAGTTTCTTATATACCAGCTCGTAAAGTTGAGATTTGTAACTGCAAGCACATAATGTGATAACTAAACTCAAGTTTTAAATAATATTTTAGAGGTTTCTTTTGAAATAAAGGAATAAAACTTAGATAATATAAAACTTTCAATTATAACATACTTGGTAACTTCATTAAAATACATTGACAGTAAAAGTTGTTTAATTGAAAAGGGTTTTAAAAATGGCATTGTCATTATAGGGTTAAACTCGGCTTAGAATGGATGATAATGGGCGATCTACCTATTAAAGGTTACCTGCCTTAGAGAAAGAGTGGAACTCTTAATTTATATTAGAAATCAGTGAAGTAAAACAGACAAATGAGGTAAACAACCAATCACACTGTCTCAAAAGGACTTGAATGAAAATTGACATTTTTTTTTTTCTGCAAAGGAGATCTTGGAATCTTTCTTTACTACTCTTAATAAATCACAGCCATTAAGATTATTGAAGCTTAAAATTTTGTACCCCAAGCTAGGAGCAATGTAGCCATGGCTCCAGGTTTATTGATAATATGGAACACTGATATATCTAACTCCAGCTCATTAGCTTATTTTAATAAAACATTATATGTAACCCTAGTAATTCATTATCAGCAAGTGTGGTACAAAATCATACTCCATATTATTAGCCTCAATTTCAGCACATATGATCAACAACTCAGTCAGTTCTTATAATTCAGTAACAATGTAAAAACATAAATCCAATACTTACACAACAATACCATTTAAAGAACATATATACCTTAATCCATTTCATAAACATATACTTTAAAAGTAATATAAATGTAAATACATGTTCCAGACCATTAAGTTACTCTTCAACAACAGTATCAAACATACACCCAAATTATTAGCTTCCATTGCTGTTGCAATCCCTGTACAGCCATATGCCAATTCTTCTGTTATAAGGCAACCGCCAAGATGGGACAGCCCAGCACCACCTATTATGAAAAATAAATACTTTTACAACATTTACAGAAACATTAAATACAAGTCAAGAAGGTTATAATTTCATTGTATAGGTCATTAATTAGGCTAAGTTGAGTACTGTGTTTAGTTTTGGCCTCCTTACCTTAGGCATACAACTGAACTGTTGGAAAGGGGAGGGCTACTAGGATGATAATACCTGGGATTAAAAGGTTAGGTTAAGATCTCTCAAATTACTTTTTCTTGATAAAAAAAGATGAATTGGAAGGGATCTGACTGAAGTGTATAAAGGATGCACCATCCTTTTCTCATACTTAAAGGTGAGAATGATAAGACTAGAGGACAGAAGTATAAATCTTAGCAGGGTAGGAGTCATCTTTAGCTAAAACAATTTTATTTTTCTAACAGGGTGGTTGGCCTTTGGAATGGATTACCTTTAAATGTGATGAATACGGTTAAGGGAGCTTAAGGGAAAGCTTGATGAATATTTGAATGATAACAGTTGGGTTTGAGTGTTTTACTTTCATTTTAAAGTTTAGTTTTGTAGATGAAATGGCCTGGATGGGCCAATAGGTCCATTGTTGTCTTTAAATTATATGTACATTAAGATATATGTATAAATGGAATTTTATGTTTCACAATAATTACACTTGAGAAATATAATGAAAATATTAGTAAAATTGAAGATCTAAAACAAAGACCTGAAACAAATCATTCAATAGCCAATTTAACATAATATAAACATTTCAGAATATTACTCTTGAATAATAATAATAATAGATTCTCAAATACATTATATTTTATTATATATATTATCCAGATATTAGTATTAATAATAACAACAGAAAAAGAGGTAAGTACCCTCACTTTTAATACTGTAATTACACATACTTACCATACTTTTCTGGAATCCCATGATTCATTAGTCCTAATTTCCATGCTTTTTTTAGTATTTCAACTGGGTACTAAACCACAAAAAAAAATCATTACTCTCTTCCAATAGATTTTGAAAACACAAATAGCACCATAATCCTATTTCTTATGTCTTGCATAAACTTTATAAGGTTATTAACAAAATTCACAGATTATCTTTAAATCTTTATTACTTTAAATTTTGTCACCTTTATTACTAAAGTTTTCTTCTAAAATATGTTTTAAAAAAGTACTTACACCATAAAATAATAGATTCTACCAACAAATCAAATATTCTTGCTTTTCAATAAAATCTAAACTATAAAACAATCTCACATTACAATGGTTATGGCATTGTTATGGTGTATCTGCATAGTTTTGATACAGCACTACCATTGAAAAATGATGAATTCAGACACACACAGCCAGACCTAACTGAGGTAGAAGAATCAACCATGTCCTGATCCCTAAGTAAATATATCAGGAAGCAACTGGGCTCCCACAAATGTATACCATTCAGAACAAAATCTATAACTTCACTACACAAAAGAGGGATAAGAAAGCAAATAACCAAGCACAGTCACTGAAATATGATTCTCAAGAATGATGCTTGGAAGGACTTGAGGAATAACGAAGACTGGAAAATTCTATTATTTCTTCAAAGTCCAGCCAAAGTACACAAAGGAACTAGAGATACAAACAACTGTTGTAAATTGATGATGGAGAAAACAGAGTGCAATGTGAGGAAAAGCAACCAACAGTGTATCGTAGCAAAGTGACACAAAATGGTATAACCTACAATTTGGAAAAACATTCTACACAGAAAAGGAATAAAGAAAAGTAATCATGATCACATCCCAAGATGAAATCATTAATCACTTAAACTCATTTATATCTAACAGAATAAGTCACAAATCTCAGTAAAGAAAGAAAGAAATGTAACAAACCTTGGATATAGAGAACAGAAAAATATAGCAAGTATAATCAAAGATCTTAATTCAACAACTATCAGATTATACATAATTTTTCTGCCCATAACAGAAGAACTAAACAGTTATACTTTACTGGCTATAACAAAACATAACTCAACAGACATTAGATATTATATTAAGTATGTTTGTCTATAACAGTTGTAAGACAATTTATCTGCCTATAAGCACATCTGTGTGGCTACCAGACTAAACAAAGTTACTCTGCCTGTAATAATAACAGAACTAAACAATTATCAGACACCTTTCTCAGCCTGACTAGATAACTACTACACAATTATCTGATGTTGTAAGCTCAGTTTATCTACCCATAAACACATCTATATGGCTACTAGATTATACAAAGTTACTCTGCCTGGAATAACAACATAGGCAGATAAACTGAGCTTACAACATCAAATAATTGTGTAGTAGTTATCTAGTCAGGCTGAGAAAGGTGTCTGATAATTGTTTAGTTCCAAACACATCTATATTGCTACTAGATTATACAAAGTTACTCTGCCTGTAACAACAACAGAACTAAACAGTTGTTAGACACCTTTCTCAGTCTATCCAATGAGAAAACTAATGCACATATTTATTTGGCTAACTGTGCAATCAAATGGACACACACATAATAAATTAATTTCCAGAAGCATAGATAAAAAGCATGAAGAATAGTCACAACAACTATTTTGTAGATAAGACAAGAGAAAGAAATGTAACAAGTGACATGTAATAAGTAACATAACATGCTACTTTTTTATTAACTAATATGTAAAGTTATTATAGTACTTTTTCCGAATAAACAAGTATTGAGTTAGTATTATTCAGTAATGTGCCAAACACTCTACAATTATACTGGAACAGAATTTTGAAAATATCTATAAAATATGTATATTTAAAACAGTTATTTTCAGAAGAAATACTGTACACATCTATCTACAGTGACCAGTGTGATTGTATTTTTTAAATAATTTCAGGAGTTAGTTCAAACACACTCACTCAAAATCTATCAAATTTGCCATTTTTACCCTCTCATGATTAATGTTTTAGATTTTTGACCTTGAACTGTCTGAGGATATTTCTGAAAGATATATATGCTGCAAATGTGCATAAACAGAAACTTTAGCCATGACTTTGGGCATATGGTAGAGGAGGTGGTGGCAGATTTTTGTTTTATTTGTTTTTGCTACTGTAATTAAAAGGAACTTATATAATACTATAAAAATTGATCTAGTTTCATCAACTTTTCAGCACTCCTTCTGTGGGAAAAATTAAAGAAAACATATTTCCTCAAATAAGTAAAATATTAATATTTATTTACATGTACCAAATTGTTAATAATTATTTTTCACAAAACAAACTTTGGTATATCTAGTTAATACTCTATTAGATAAAAAAAAAATCTTTATGTTTGTGATATAATCATCACACCACCAGTTAAGCATACAGTACATGTGCCCAAACATATCACTTACTTCCTCATCTCAAGGCAATGGTGTCAAAGGCCAACTGTTATTTAGATAACTGCAAGCACTGTACCATTCATGTATCTCAAATCACCTTGTTTTCTTAAAAGAAGTAAATGTATAAACAAGGAAAGGTGTAATTTATATTATAGTCATTCCATAAAATTATATTATTTTTCTACACTAAAATAGCCTAGAACATTACATATAAAAAAAACTACTTCATAAACAGTCAAAATGAACAAAAAGTGCATACACATAGACTTGTTAACCAAAAAATATCATGAGATTCTCATACAAGCTTAAAACATTACAAACGTGTTACCTCATACACTACCACTTAAGTTTTGAAAAACTATGTAACAACAGAAAATGATTTGTGTTTCTAGTATGAATATTTAGCAAGAAAAAAAAATTATACATAAATACACCTACACTTAAAGATAGATACATGCACAGAAAGATATATAGCTCCAAAATTGAAGCTGAATTATTCTGTATTTTTTAAATCTATTACAAAATGTTAAAGACAATACAAAGTTTGTCTCACTTCTCCAGTTTCATCATAATGACGAGCAACAGGAATGACCTCTTCTCGGGCAAACTTCCTAGATAGAGCTTGGTATTCTTTCTGTTCATCAGTGAGTTCTACAGTTCGAAAGTAAAAATAAGGCAAATCATGATCTGTTATTTAACAAAGTTATTGAAAAGAGTGTTATATAATATTAAGATACAAGTGGATTTTGAGATTTAAAAATTACAAAATCAACTAACAGAAATCCCTTGGTACATAAGTATCATGTATATATGTTTACAGATATAAACTCCTATGAAAAGAAAAACCTTTTATTGAAAAGAGAGTTATATAATATTAAGATACAAGTGGATTTTGAGAGTTAAAAATTACAAAACCAACTAACAGAAATCCCTTGGTACATAAGTATCATGTATATATGTTTACAGATATAAACTCCTATAAAAAAAAAACATTTTACCTAACAATGAACAATTGCCTGAGAGATTATGTACAAACAGACATAATGCTGTGAAAATAAAAGTATACTTAAACAAGAGACACAAGTCCATTAACTCAGAAATAGCACATTCAAACAGATATAATATTACTGAATTACATCCATACCCAGACAAATGACAGACAACCACCAGTTTACAGTTAGTATAATTAAACTGGTATAATTTCACTGAATTAAATACATACTCAAACAAATGGCAGAAAACCATGAGTTCAAAAGCATAATATGCATACATATACAGATATTTTTTTTTTCAAAATGTTTTGGCACATGCGT
>NW_013670427.1:0-8766 GCF_000517525.1 Limulus polyphemus | reverse complement strand
AAAAATAACATAGAATTTATGTTTTTATAGAATTGTATATGAAATAATTGTTGTTTTTCAAAAAAAATTTAGGTTTTAAGATATTCAGACATAGTTGACAAAGAATTACACCAACCAAGCTGAGCCAGAGATATTATGAACATATATGCATTTACAGTGAAATTAAAATGTACATCAACTAAAGGCTAATATTAACCAAAATATATTTTATACAGTACATTCACTTGCATTTTAATCCTATGAAATAAACAAATACAGCTAGACAAGTAACAGAAAAACAATTACATGTAGTTCATATACTGTGTGTGTGTGTGTATAAGAAAGTCCTTTGTAGAAATTTGCCACTTTATTTTTATAACGCTAGTACCAGTATCCATATAAATAAATCAACCTTGAGCATACAACTTATCAGTACATTACATGTTTTCATTAAACACAAAAGAGTTCATATATAAAAAAGTTAACAACATGAAGGAAACAGCGCACACCAAGTTAACTAATAACTGGTTTAGGATTTTAATAATAATGCATATCATTAACAGCACTTTATCTCTAGCTTTACTCACAGTAAGTTATAGAATCATCCAGAACATTACAATCAAATAACAGGTTTTGAGGTACATAAATGCTGTTAAAACTTTTATCCATTACAGAATAAGCCTAATTAGGATGAAATGTACTGAGGTACAGTTAATACACAACTACTATTATACCACTTTAACATATTGTACCTCTGCACTTAGTTTTAAGCTCATCAATTGTTGCTGTTTTTGTTAAAGATATTCCTGAATCTCCAACTTACCAAAATTATATCCACCATGAACTCTGCCAGGTGCTTTTGATGATTCAGGAACAGTTGCTAATAACCGTACTGTTCCCCTCAAACTTAATTGGACTTTGTTAAAAATTATCTAGATAAATAAATATTTATTATTATTATTATAACATTATTAAATAATTATTAAATTTGTTTTTAAGACAAAGCTTTTTTTTAATAAATGGCAAGATATTAATTCAATATACAAAACATATAAATGGCACTTTAAGTTTGTAATATTATAGTTATTTCAAGTACAGCTGAGCATTCAGTAAAATTTGCTTATTAATTAATTGATTAATTGTGAGCTCATTAATTAATTGCATTCAACCAATAAATTATTTTGAAAATACAGCTAAAAGTTTTTTAAACACTTATAAAACCTGGGTTTTAATACTAGTGGTAGGCAGAGTACAGATAGCCCATTGCATAGCTTTGTGCTTAAAAATAAACAAACATAATGACAGTATTTTAATTACTTGGATAGTAGAAAATAGTAGTAATCAGAAACCTTAATCTGGATTAGTTCATTATTTTTGAGTCTCATGACATTTATCTATTAAGCTTAACTTTAATTAATCGAAAACAGTAATAATCATAAACAATAATTTCAATTAGTTTATTTTCATGACATTATTCCATTTAATCATAATTTTGATCACTGGATAGTTGGAATAATAAAAAAATTAGCAAAAAGGCACACTTGATATATGTTTTATTACTATCTTAGTATATTAGAAAAAGCAACAGTTGAAAATTCATCAGAAGTTGACAGTAACTAATACAGTGCAAAGGTCAACAAAATTTGGGATCCTGGTTCATGACCACAAAATACAGATGGTCAAACAAGTTACATTATTAAACTATGAACTTGTACAAATAAATAAGGTTATTTTTTTCCTCATATAAAAGTCAAACTGGGGATAACTAAAGTGAAAAATATAGATAAAAGTGTACATTCATTGTTTTGATTTTCCTTGAAATATTACTAAAACACCTGTACAAATAGTTATTTTTTCATTCTAAAAAAAATCAGATTGGGGATAACTATAGTGAAAAATATGGATAAAAGTACACATCTATTGTTCTTTAAAGTTATACAGAATGTTCTGGTTTTCTCGTAAACATTACTAAAACATGAACCTGTACAATTAAATAAGGTTATTTTTCCTCATAAAAAAGTCAGACTGGGAATAACTAAAGTGAAAAAATATGGATAAAGTACACATCCATTGTTCTTTAAAACTATTCTGGTTTTCTTGTAAACTGTTCGATGACAAGAAAATGCAGCTGTTTAATGAATGTTTTCACTCTTATCAACTACTAAAAAAAACTGAAATTTCAATAACTATATTATTAAAGGAAACATTTTCTCCACTTATTGGTATACATTTTAATTTATGTAATAACAGTTCAAAATTTGAAAAATATTCCACATAATCCAATTTTTTAGGAGTAATCCAAAACTTTAAGCCTCATGATAATACCTTTTCTTCTACTTGGGTTAAATGATGATCTGAAAAATTATAGATAATCTGTGTAGGATCTTCTAAAAAAAGTAGGTAAACTAAACCTGTCATGCTTTAACATATACAAATGTTTTTTAATTTGCTTTAACCTTATTTAATTCAAAATTTTATTTTTATGACAATCAATCAGAAAATTTACATTTGAGACCACTTCTTTCTATAGCATTCACACACTTGCTTTGCAAGTGTTTGTATACTTTCAGTTTGTATGCCAATTCTATCTTTAAAACTTTTTATGTGAAAATCTATAAAACCTGGTAGATCTTAAACTGCAGTTAGCCAATTTAAAAACTTCAGAACCGAAGTATATCGTACATATTCATTTAAAAAATTAACATGCAGTTAATACAGAAATCCAAACATATATGAATAAGTGAAGAAAATGTTTCATTTGATAAAATAGTTACCAAAATTTCAGGTTTAATACTTTTAGGATTTAAAAAACTGTAGAATCTAAAAACAAAAGTAATCTGCTTATGAAATGGAAGAAATTAGAACTCCAGTTGAAAAGGAAACTGAATGACAAAATTTAACTGGCATATTTAATAGGACAATTGCAACATTTATGCATTTGGAAGAGAAACGTTCACAGAATAATTGATAAATTAAATCACCTTAGAAACGAAATATGTTTTCAACTGAAGTGGAATTGATGGTAAAGTTTGATCGCATAATCAATGTAAACATCATGAATTCATCAACAATAATGCAAGTTGTCATTACTAAGTGGCGACATCCCAAGTCGGCTAATCTTTCTTTAGTTGCCTTATATGGTTTACCAGTAAGAAGTATATAGTAATATTTCAATTGTACACCTGTTGTGTCATAAATTGATACCAATAAGGCTTTTCTCTCAATACAAGAGCCTAACTGACCTAATGATCTGTAGTATTGGGCAAAAAGCCTCATTAACAGCCACATGGGGTCAACAATCTTTGAACAGTATTCCATTTTTTGTAAGCTCTCTGAAAAGCATCTGAAAATACAGAGCTTGAGAAGGAAATAAAAGTTTACATCCCAATAAAATGTATAATATATTTTAACAAATTTAGTCCTTTATGGTTTTTCCAGTAAGATGAACCATACACTTTGTGTGGTGGTTATGATAACAGAAATATGAGAAGCCAACACACAGTCAAGGTTGATGCAATTAAATCAAACAATTTCTTCGTTCCTTGTGACTGTCATTATTGTACTGTGTGACCATGCAAGTTTTTGTACCTGGCCAAAACATTTTTTTGGTTTTATTCGAAGAATGTATACTATATTTAATAGCGTTAACCAGGAGACAGGCTATTTTGAAATCTTATGTCAGTATCACTCTCAAACCTTTTCTGACTCTATATGTAAAATTGAAACATAAAAGTAGTAACATGCCAAATGGTATCAGCATTTGTGAAGTTCAATGAAATTACAATGGATAGTACAACCTATTCTAAAGTTCAATCATTAGCTGATGAGCTAGCATCATACAGATTTGTAGTTTCTTTAGCAGTTTGGTATTATGTACTAACACAAATACATCTAGTGAGCAAGAAAATGAGTAGCTCAACTATGAGAACTGACATTGTTAGTAATTGCCAATGGCATATGGCAAGTCTTTCTTTAAAGAAAATGGTTACAAAGTTGCACTGACAAGCTCTGGAAGAAACATTTATCAGTTGTTTCAGTCTTAAAAGCCACATAGAAACAACTCTTTTCTTAATCATTACAAATTTAATTACATAAAAATAATGTGAATGAGAAAATTTACACTTCTAAGTAGGCATGAACAATTTTCCTATTTCATGTAAAATTTATGTACTGAAAGAGGTATCAATTAAGTACTTTGCACAAGACCCAGAATTTTTTTGCAATGGCACTGTTATTCAGCTTCAGACAACACAAGTGTTTTAAAGAATTGTTAGTAGAAAGTGGAATCATTTCAAATCCAATGACACAGTTGCTAGGACACAAACAGGTAACAGCTATCTGTCAGTGATGGCTTATTCTAGACAGAATTAGCTGCAAAGTTGTTACAAAGTTGGCATGCAAGCCAGATGTTCAGAGAAGTGCATTCCACACACAGATCTCACACATAATGGTGTCAAGAACATATCCAGTAAATCAATACCACGTAAGCCAATATTCATTTCCCAGTGCATCTAGATAAGAAACATGTATTCATTTGAAATGGACTTGGAATTAGAACCCAATTTTCATAAAAAACGATGTATACAACCTCACTTGTTTCATAAATATCTAGATTTCACGAAAAAGTTGACACTAACAGCAGTTTGAGACTGAAATCATGCCTCCTGAACCAATAAAAACAACAACCGAGGAACAAGCTAAGATGATACAGTTCACCATCTACAAGCAACATGAACCAATGTCTTGATTCAGAGCTAATTAGATGAAAGGTTGAGCCATATGACTAGCATATTTCTTCTGAGCAATGAAAAACTAAAGTGTAAAACAATTTGAATTCCAAAAAATGAAATAAATAATACATACAAAAAAAATTCCTATGGTAAACAGTTATACAAAAGTAGTAGCTGTACAGGTGGTGTCGAAAACATACTGTGAAGACACTTATCACACAATTAAGTAAGAAAAGCTTACCACAAACAAATAGGTTTAAGGAAAAACACGAAAGTCAAGAAGGAAAAAAAACACAGCAGCCAAGGAATGAAAGTTGCCTTCTTTAGGATCAGAGAGGAAGTTTGGTATGCTGTTGAAGAGAAAGAAGTTTGTATTAAGGAAAAAAGAATAAGGTGATGGTTGTTTGAGAATTTGCAGACCTTTATGTGTATGAAGCTGTTATAATTAATTAACAGCATTTATTCCATTACATACTAGTAGCTAGTGGATCAGGAAAGTTTACATACTTCCTTTAATGCAAAAACAAGACAAGTGCTTCTCTAGTTTGGAAAGCAAGTAAACATGAGTTACAAATTCACATACTTCAAATGTAGAGTCACTGGAAGATAACATAGGAAGATAAGATAGTAACTTGGCATTTGCCATATTCTATACAAGTTTCTAAGTGCAACAGGTTTCAAGCTATAACACTAGGGAATTCACCTTAAACATTTGGGTTAAGATAACTGAAGATAACAGTGATAAACATAGTTTATATGTTTGTTTATTCTATTCAAACATTTTCACAATAAATCATAAGGGATATTTAGATAGTTTTGTTAGTTTTTAAGCAGTTGACTTTAGCTTTAACATACTAGCTTAGACCTTGTTCTAGCTAAATAACAATTATAGCTTCTTTCAGCTTCACTAATTTTAATTTTTTTATTCTAAGTTCACTCTATATGATTGAAATACAGAATCATAACTGAAAATAACATATTTGTTTCACAGTGCAAAGATTAGCCTCATAATAAATCAGTCTACAATAATAAATTTAATTGAATTTAATAACTTTAGGCAATGTTTGTTTTTACTATTTTAAGTATCTAATTTGCTACAATTATCTTACAGACACCAATGTTTATATTGCAAAAGTTTGGTTGACTATATACCACTATATACATATTAGGTAAACAGGGCTATCTGATAATATATGAACAAATACTGTGTTCTGTTTGGTTCTTATTGGTTAAAGGAGTGTAGCAACAATGTTTACACGTCCTCCTTCTTTCTTGAATGACACTATTTTTCACTGGTTTAGCACTATCAAAATTCTGTTTTAATTGAAGAGAATTTATAGTTTTGATCAGTGACAATGCCAGCCTACTAGGGTCCCCAAGCAACAATATTTATGGCTTCTCTCCACCTACTCCCTATAAAATATTAATTGCATTATTACTGTAAACCAAAACATGTACAAACACAACATATCAATACACTTGTTAAAAATTGCATGCAAAATAAGATGAAAAGAATTTTTAGGGTAAGCAATAATAAAATGTGTAAATGGTACCTTACCTTGATTAAAACTTTTAATCTTGCTTTAAATAAAAGAATTGTCTCTGGCACTTTTTAACAGAAAGTCACAAGTTATGCAATTTTACGTGTTTTCTTCCTAAATCAAGATCGATACTAACAAATGCCAATCCAGATCCTGAGTCATAGTTGATCACAAGAATGTTTTTAAAATAGGCAAAAATCAAAGTTGTGATTAAAATGTAAAGAAACAATTCCCCTTAACTGAGGCCCTAGGCACTTCTTTGCTTATGCCTAGTTCCATCACTGGTTTTGTTAATATTTATTTTTAATTCTAAAACATAATACAGTGTTGAAAATTAAGCTTAAAGTAGCTAGAAAAACCAAATTCTCTTAACTTAGAACTGTCTTCTTCTACAATTAAGACTAGGATGCCTAAATTCAGCTAAACATTAAATTATAATGATCCAATCACCATACTGAATCAAACAAAAATAAATTACAAATTTTATAAATTAAAAATGAAGTGTATGTTCACAAGTTTTTTTGTATGAAACCATGTGCCAGACAACATGCTATATAATGTTAACTATTTCATGGCAGAAGTTTATTACCAGTTTAGCAACTTAGATTATATCAAAATCTGCAAAGTAGCCTTTTACATTAAAAAAAAAATAAATCTACAATATTTTACCTTTGTTAAAGTCATATTGTTTCTTCCTAATAAACCAACCAACATTTTCTGAGACTGAAACCTAAAGGAAGAAAATAAACTAACTTATAAACTTGATATTAGAGAAGATTATTTCTACACTAAATACAAACTGAATATATGTAATTGAAGATAAATATAAAATCTACAAAAAGTGACAGAGAACAAACAATTCAATGTGCTGAGGTTATTGTTCAATCTTTGCTTTTGACCAGATGGATGTACCCTAAAATACTTTATGAATTTTTCTGAACAATTCTATTCAGACAAGAAAAATATTCACTAATAAAAAGAGTTAACAATTTTTGAAAATGAATTTTTTTTTAATTTCTAAAAATTCTATAAAGGATCTCTGTGCAGAAGAAACTCAGTGTAGCTAATACATTCTCAATAAATGTAGAGAGACATGGTCTAGTAGATGATGTAGAGGGCTTCTGTTATTTGGGTCAAAGTTTTGCTCAGATACTGTCTGACCTCATTCTCATCAGGAGTTTAAAATGGCTCTACTTGAGCCATAAGAATCAGCAACTTCTTTGTTTAACCGCTTGCAAGGTGCACATACTGTGAGACACTGTTCAGGTTAGAAATTGTAAGTTACAATTATTAGCTCCATATACATATTTTGGACTAACCTAAATCTACTAAGTTGGCTGAATTTCATGAAATATTATTAACAACAAGGGTACATAACTGATATAACAATGCATTTTAGTCTTTATGTGATTATAAATAGAAACAATTATTTTTGATTAGCTATTGTATTTGCAAGGTCAATATTTACTTTTTGGAGAACACAGTTTGTTCTAACCTGAAGTTAATATTAATTATGAAGCTTGCTTACTACTTTTTCAGACGATTTTTCTCAAGGCAATAACCTCTGTTGCCCCAAGAGCCATATTCCAAGAAGTGAAAAAATCTTGAAATTTTTCAATGGTCATTTGAATCAGTAACTTCTCTGTAATTATGAAATGTTTCACAACCCATAGTATACCAACGAGTTCAACATTACAACAACATTATTCTAATTTAATCTACAGGATGGAACAGCCAAGATGGACCAATAGGTCCCATGTTGTCCTAAAACGTTATTTACCACTACTTCGTAATCTACCAAAGTGCTTAAAATTTACCACTGGATAATTGTTTTATACAATGAAAAATACATTAATTAAAACGTTGGGGATATATATATTAATATACAAGCATATACATATACAATTCATATACTGTAAGTTGCAACCACTGAATGATTAGCGCTAGGTATTTCTTTGGTATTTTTTTTGGAAAAATATCATATTTTAATTTAGATACCTCCTACTTTATTTTGCAAATTACAAGTGTAAGAACTAAAAGTTTGTGTGTATGTTATTAAGTATTACTATTAGTACTATTAATATTCATTATTATATCTTCACGCTAACGCCAAAAGAATTTACGTTAATAAGATTAATAACATTAATATAATATAGAAACTTCCTCAATTAGACTCAAGTCAAGAGCAAAGTAAATATTTACTTTTGTTGAAGATTACATCCCATGTTTACAATGTCAAAGATACAAATCTAAAATGAAAAGTTCACCTACTGTTTCTAAACACAAACGTTCCTTTACTTGCAGTTATAATAACGCTTCGTCACCAGCTCTATTTGTATAGTGATTTGTATTTACGGAAAAAATACACCAACATTCATACTATCGCCCCTAATCTAACTACTGAGTAGAACTTAGAAGGAAGACAGCCAGTTCCCAGCACCTTATCCTCCCTACCACCACCACCCCTAGGAATTTACTGTCACTTTTAATTATAATACACCTATAGTTTTAAGTGT
>NW_013670426.1:64135-79100 GCF_000517525.1 Limulus polyphemus | reverse complement strand
ATAATACTGATAGTGCGCTCTAGTTTATCTTACAAATTAATCTGATATTTAGATAGTTCCAATATTTCCTGAACATTTTGTATTGCTGGATCAGAAATTCTTTCTAAAACCATGTTTTGTGCCGATTTCTATCCAATGTATATTACTTGTTGAAAATGGAAGATTTGTGAGAAAACGTTCGTTAAGGATGATAAATAAATTTTATGTATTCTACAGACAAAACAGTGAAATACAAAAAGGGTGAAAAGCCAGATGACTTTTATTTGGATGAGTAGAAAGCTGCTATTCCAAAGGTAGTATATATTTATTTACGTGATGATTAACTGTCGTGATTAAATGAGTAGAAGTTACGAAAGTTTTGATTAAGAAGAGATGTAGTGAAACAGCTATTTAATTTTTATCCATTTATTGATTCTTCTAATTAATTTATCAATACACTAATAACAAAAGAGCGTAGCTATAGCGTGATAAAATCTAACAAAACAATTAAATTTGTTAAATTCTTTGTAAGGAAATAAAAATTATATTGGCCGAAAAGTTCGCCACCTAAATGTTTTTATCTCACTTTAACATTGGCTTTAACGGTTGTCTGTATATTGAAGTTGTACTAATAGTTTTTCTTTTTTTGCTTTTTTTTAGATTGCCTTTATTCTCTGAAGGATAGAGAAAACCATTTATGTCGTTTCGTTTTTGGTTATTGATATATTTCTATTAAATGGATCTTTCTCGATAATACTAGTAATATTGGCTAAGATATTCAATAAAAACATTTTATTTCTCTAAATGACTGTCACTGAATTATTTTACAGCTGTAACCATATGTCAAATATCCTCACATTTACAATAAAAACTTATGTTCTGGTATTAAGGTACATTGTCAATATTTCAGTTTATAAGATGTGAAAACAATGATAAATTTTTTTGTATCAATGGATAATGGTATGAAATGTTTGAAGTGTTTCTAACCGGAGTACGAAGGTGTGAAAATTCTTTATATTTATTAAGGCTTAGTGTGTGAAGGTAATTAAACCTTTTCAAATATCCTACACATCTGCGTTTAAAAGTAGACAAACATTTCAAGGTATCTTACCTGGTATACGATGATACTGAACTTTTAAAGATAATGATAATATTAAGAAACCTTTCAGATACCTCATATCAATGCAAAGAAGCAAGCAAATGGTAAGATTTCCTCCTAGCTTGGGATATAAAAGACTTATAAAAGTTTCATATTGGCACGCAGAAGTCTAAGAACATTTCAGATATATCTCATTTATATGTTTAGAAGTTCGTACATGATTCAAATATATCACATATAATGCTTATACTTTCAAGACTGATGTTTCTACAAGAAAGATTGTTTGATATTATACACTTCTGTTGCGCATGTTGGAAATTAAATTCAAAATCACAACTAAGGAAAGTCTAATTTTAGAACTTGCCGTTGTTTTATGAAAAATATTAACAGCGTTTACATCATTCATCATTCCATGCATAATTTCTTCTTTATAAAAACTATAAACAATTACTTAAAATATCCTTGGGGAAATGTACTTTTCTTTTCTTTAAACTGATACGAATTTTAGTAACTAAGACAGCTGGTTCATCTCTCGTGCTTTTTAAACCACCAGAATTGACTATGCTATTTTTTCATTGCAGCTTTTAGGAACTTAGTATCTTAGAGTGAACAAATAAACACAGTATCGCAAATTAAAGGTCACCGATTTCCAACGAAAACTAATGACCTTTTCAATTTGAAACACAAAGATTTAAAAATTTTCAATGAACATTTCAAACCCAAACACCAAAACGGAAACCTTATCTAAGACTGTCAGCACTTCCTTTTATAAGTATATTCAATACTTTTAGTGGGAGATTTCCATAGTCTCATGCCGACAGTTGTAAGGCCAGCCATATTTTAATACAGACCATCTTACAAAACCTATTTGTGATTAAGATTGCAGCAAGAATATCGTTATAAATTATACAACTCTTAAGCATGGCCTTATAAGTATTGATCGGTTTCTGTTTTTCAATTATGCACAAAGCTACACAAGGGCTATCTGTGCTCTGCCCGCCACGGGTATAGAAACCCGGTTTCTAGCGTTGTAAGTCCGCAGACATACCGCTGTGCCACTGGGGGGGGGGCAGTATTGATCGAAAAAAATATATACATTCGTACAGGATCATGTAATAATGTATTTATAGTTTCATTTATATGTAAGTGAAAGAGTAATGATAAAAGATAGTGTGAGCGTCAGCTGGGAAATAAGGATGAAACATAAACTATAAAAAGTGTGTTGTAAATCCTAACTTCTTATAGAAATTATAACTTTTGCTGATGAAATCTCTAATAATAGCTGTTAACCAATAGATCAAGTTGAATTTATCTTTTAATTTATATTGCTTCAGTGATCTAATGATGATTTTATCATGTGCGTTCGTATATGAAACTGAAAAGATAAGTGTTATTATTGTGAACACATTTTCGTGTCTCTCTTCTTTATCAGATGTTGTCGGCGACACGATATTTCCCTTTTTAGTTTACACTCAGCACAATTATGGCTGAAACAAGGGAATTACTTTCAAAGATCATCGAAGAAAATGCCGGTGTAATATAAAGAAAGCATATGTTGAAACATCTTGATTCAACACTGGAGATAAATATAAGGTCATCAAGAAATTAGTGTCGCGTTTTGGAACACTTTCATTAACCATCCCATAAACCATCACTTTCTGCGGATGGAATCAGGTTTGGGGATCGGAAGTACTTTTTGTCTAGGACTGAGCCATTGTTTTCGGCGTTTAATATTCGCATAGAGAATCCATTTTTTCATCACCGATAACAATTCTGTCCAAAAATGGTTCACGCGCATTACGCGCCACAAGAGACGTAGCCATGATGGAAATGATGATCATCGGAGAGTTCGTGAGGCAACCAAACATCTGCTTTATGGAGTTTCCCCAAATTCCTTAGATGATTATGTATTCTTTCATGAGAGACATGGAATTTTAGAGCCATTTCACGAGTGTGTTGCCTTTGGTTAGACTCAATAAGCGTCTTCAGAGCATCAATATCAATTCCAACATATCGGCCCCCTGCCATCACAGTTTTTAAGGCTAAAGTCACCTGAACAAAATATGCTGCACCATTGTTGACACTTGCGAACGTTCAAAACATTTCCATAAACTTCTTTGATATTCTTTGGGATATAGAGGCGTTGTTTCCCTTATTGTATTCAAACAGCATTACATGCCGAATGTGTGTCTCGTCTTGTGCCATCACTATCAGGGATCAGAGTATACTAAACTTTACAAATTATATAGGCTACACTAACTTTACTTTTAGGCATTTCGTTTAACTATTATACATGATGTACGTTTTTTGCATATTATGTAACTTGGTGTTTAAAAGCAAATAAGAAATAACTTATTTTGATAATCTTGGCTCGTTTAACAACACTACTCTATTGAATTTTAGACATTTTTTTAATTTTTCAATTTTTTTTAAAGAATGATATTAATACTGTTCCAAAGTTGTACTTAGTTGCAGATAAATTGTAAAATTGCATAAAGAACTGAGTGAAATATAATAAAATAACACTAAATATTTTTGTCAAACTGTAAGACATTAGGATAACGTGAAATGTGCCCAGTCGCATATTTTGATATATATTTATTTGATTCAAGCGATGTAAACGGAAGCTGTTATTGACATAATTAGATACTTAACGCATCATACAAACTAAACAAATATCAAAATAACTTGAAATATATGAAATCTCCTAACGTTAGAACTAACATAGTGAATCAAATAGATTAAACGTTTTCATACAAAAATAAACACAACAATAGTTCCAGTAACATAAAAACAAGGATGTACGATAGACAATATTTTAATACAGGATGACATTATAAAATTTATCTGTACTAAAATAATAAATGAAATATCATTATAAATATTAGAACTATTAAGCATAATATAGATCGATCAGGTTTTGACGAAACACTAATAGAACGCACGGCGAAAACCACCTTAGAAAACAAACTTGTTCCTAAAACAACACTCAGAATCTTCCTTTACAATATTTAAGGCCATACACGTTTAAAAATTCGGAAAAAATAAACTATCAGGTACTTAGAACGAAACTAAATTTCACCAAGAACTGCTTAATTGTTCATATTATAATTATTCTTTCTTTGCCAACCTACAGCAAAAATGGATTGTTATATTACGCCCAAATTTACTGAAATGTACTGAAAAGTCTACTTGTTTCTTCTGTATTGCACATAAGCTAAAAAACATCACAATTCTAGTGTAAACAATGTCATCATTACCCTTGAAGGAAGCTTTCTTACAAATATATGATGTTCCTTTAAAAAGCTAAATACAGAGTGAAGCATCAATTGCCAGCCAATAGTAGATGCACATTAGATATTTGTAATATCTAGATGCTCAATACTTTGTACACTACATAATTGGTGTTTTAAGGAGCTAACCTCTATATTATATATGAAGTGAAGGGTTAAAAAAAACCAATACACATAATATTTAATTTTATTACACACATTCGTAAAATAATTACTTTAAAAGGCACGAATGTTCATTTAAAGCGATGTTTCAAACGTATATACTTATTCAAAAATGCTGATTTTATACTGCTAAAATTTTATACGCGCTTATTGTTCTCTTAAACTGTAACCTTCCGTGATATACTCTTACATTCACTAATAAAGATTTTTCCTATAGTAAAATAATAAATAAATAAACGATTCGTGTGTTTCTCGTGTTTATTGTTTTTAGTAGATCAAGAATATTACCAAGCTAATTATTTGACTTTAACTCCAGAAATAAAAGGCATTAAAATAAAATTAGATAAAAAAAAGAGATATAAATATATATTTTGTAACCTTAGAGAAGTGTCGCAAGAAAGACGAAAGTGGTAAATATAAGAAACAGAAGAAAGAAGAAAAACATAATAATTGTTTTCATGTACCCCATATATATTGATGTCATTGTTGTTAAAGAATTTCATCAAGAATCTACATATTGAAAAACAATTCCTTCTAAACAAATAGTTTAATCTCAATATTACAAAGTGTTTGACCATTTGTAAATTTGAACAACTTAGTTTTTCTAATAACGTTAACCTAGTGTTTCTGTTATTATTTGTTTTAAGGTAAAAAATGTCTTGCATTCACATTAAAAGAATTTGACATCTGGCCTCAAACAAGGGATAACTTTATGCTTAGAGAGAAATACACAGTATTTTGTTTTTCTTCGGATGAAAGATATTTTTTGTAAGCAGGGATGGGGCGAATACTGGAGATCAGTAATCGAATACAAATACTTCATATTCTTATGAATAGGAATGTGAAAACGAATACAGAAAAATGCTAAGTATTCGAATACAAATACATAGGAATGTATTCACGAATACTTTGTCAGGCAGTATGCAATGAAAATAAAAAAGCAAACGATAAGAATTCAATACTTTTATTCCATGAAACAAACAAAATTTGAACAAATAATAACGTTTCAATACTTTTACTTTTCAAAATGTAACAAGAAAGTTTTAGAACAAAAATATATTTTTAAATGAGACTTATAGATATTATAGCTGTTCATTGTTCTTTATAGACATAAGTTTCTCAGCTGGTTAGCCTTATTGGTCTGTAGCTTTCTGGTTTACTTGTTGGCTTTCCTTCTTTCAGAAACATTAAAACGTCCACTAGCTTCCAAATAGTTGGTAGGTGACCTGATTTTAGGGATCGATTAAATATCGCAGCTAGATGGTCATACAATCTTGGTGGGACTTTTTTTGATAAGCATATATTGTATATTGTTATGTCCTGGAACCTTCTTTTTTGTCTTTTTAATAGTGTCTTGTATTTTTGGTACTATTATGGTTTAATGAATTGTTGAGTTGTGTTATCTTGCGTGTTACTACTTCCTTGTTGGACCTCTCGGAGACCGACCAGGAAGATAGCTGTGTACAGGGATTTGTTTATGTTAATATGATATTTTTACGTATTACAATTTCTTATAGCCTAAAACTGAGTTAAACTGTACTTTGGATTTATCAATTAAGTTTATGGTATTTGCCAACAAGATTGATACACACAATTTTCTTTTTTAACACAAAATCGTTTTAATGTACACACAACAATACAATTTACAATAACCATTATTACAAACAATGATTTATAAACAAAAGTTTCACAAACTTACAAGCAATATAAAGTCTTCCTTTTAGTCTGGAACTTCTTTGATATCTTATCGAGTGTTCACGACGAGCAAGTTAATTACGAATTAATGTAGGTACTGCTGTGTGTGTATATTAAAGTGTATCTGTGTTAAAAACAAAACTGCGTATCAATATTGTTTTGCAAATATCATAAACTGACTATGTATCGGAATTTATTCAAATGCTAAATCCAAAGTACGATTTAACTACTAAACCTAAATTATGAGTTAACTCAATTTCAGACCATTTAAAATTCTAATACGTAACAATTACATACATATTTACGTTAGAAATTTTAATATTTGAGGAGTGAGGGGAGGAATAGAGCTAGGCTTATCCTGCTCACAAGAACGGGTACTCATACCGTGTATAAGATCTAAGTATTCTCCATTACTTTCTTTTTATCCTTGTCAGTGAAGGAAAAACAAAAAAACATCGTTCATAAGGAAGCATTGATTTAAAACAGGTTTAACATTTATTTTCAAAAATTAAACTTGAGATTGTTGTTTTTTTCAAAACTTTATGAAGCATTTTTTACCTTTCAAAATATTGAACGTGGAAACAGAGAGCGGTGCTAGTTTATACATAAAGTTCAGCGATACACATCTTAACCTATGTCGAATTGCTCTGTGTTTCTCTCACCATCTTCACTCGTAGTCATTCCTACAAACACTGTACGAGCTGGGCGTTTAGATTTATTTGTTACAATGGTACTGGTAAATGAGCCCAGATTATCAAAACAACTTATCTTTTGTTTGTGGTTAAGCATCTAATTACTCAATAAGCACATGTTTTTGTTTGTTAAGCACAAAAGTACATAATGCGTTATTTGTGCCGTACACACCATGGGTATCGAAACTCGGGTTTTAACTTTATAAGCTTTCAGCAAAATTTAATTATTTGTTATGAATTTCGCGCAAAGCTACACGAGGGCTATCTGAGCTAGCCGTCCCTAATTTAGCAGTGTAAGACCAGAGGAAAGTCAGCTAGACATCACCAACCACCGCCAACTCTTGGGCTACTCTTTTACCAACGAATAGTGGGATTGACCGTCACATTATAACGCCCCCATGGCTGAAAGGGCGAGTATGTTTGGTGTCAGGGGGATTCGAACCCCGACTTGCAGATTGCAACTCGATCGCCCTATCCACCTGGCCATGCCGGGCCACCAAAATTTAATAAAGAAATGAATGCAATTTTCAAGAAAAGCAATTCAGAATTATAGGTTATAACAAAAATAATATATTCAAACAGATTGTTAACAACAAGTTGTACATTATCATGCTACTAAAACTGTGACAGTAAGAATAAAAAGTTTTTCTTAGGAACAGGGTGTGATGACTTTTCGTTGTGAGAATATATAGGAGAGTTAGGTGTAGTTTAAAGTTTAAGTCCAGTTCTGCTTTACAGCTACCACATGTATATTTATATACAAGTGAAGGTAAAATTTATATAGTAGTTTAATTTAGGGATAGAACGACCTGGGTAACTTGTTGACTTGAGTTTTAGCAACAATATAACCCTGGGGTTCCTTTAATATAAAAATATTTCAGATTATTGAATACGGAGAAAAGGAAAAAACATTTTTTGAATACAAATCCTCTTCCATCTTCAAAAGCGTCCTATTATTAACATTAACTTCTAACCAAACTAAGCTACATACACAAATCATAATTAAAAATCAACTCGATAATGATCTTAATTTAGATAATATACTGTTATTACTTGTAAAGCTTAGAATTCATTGTTTCTTCAGCTGGGTACCTCGTAATTAACTAATGTTCTTGGAAGGGAAACATATATATATATCTATGATGATATTTACAATGTCACTACTATCTAAAAATAGTTCATTGAAATGGAAGAAAGTATAAATTAACTTATTTTAGCTAGATAAATATTTCATTGTTTTATCCAGTATTTATGTATTGAACTTTTTGTTTTGAAGTCGTTCTCTGTCTCTTACGACGAACAATACGAGTTAAAGGCCCAATCATTGTGTGTCACATAAACAAACCTGAAATTGAAAATACTGGAAAAATAAGGTTGACTCTCATTGTCTGACTGAAATATCAGGACAAAGAAAAGAACTGATATATGGGACATAACATTCCCCGTAGCTTGTTGCAAAGGGTAAATCTATTTTCTCTCTTGGATAATACCTTAATATTTTTGAAATAGCTTTCGTCGATAACTATTTGGAAATGAACTTAATCGATTGTGTGAATACCACAAACAATGTTTTCATATGACCACATAATGAAGAAGTCAGTCGCCTTTTTATGGATAAATACTAAGGATAAAATAACGAGGTTGAGAAGCTCTATGTTGACGAAGTATCAGAGTTGTTTAGGTGAATGAGAGAAGGTAGAATAGAAAGTATGATCATACAGCATGTAGAACAGTTTTAAGTAGAGGAGTTTAGTAGAGAGTAGGAATCTAATTTTAGATATATTGAAATGTATAAATTAGTAATTTAAGACGACTGACCATAAACAATATGGACCTAAGACCACTGCTCGTATTGTGCAAACCCATTAGTTGTTGTTACGGTATTTGTACTGGAGTAAATGAGAATACTATAATTAGGTTGGGTATGAAAGAGGAGGAAAATACAAAGGTATTAAATTGACTATTTAAAATAATGTTGTTCTCACATATATATATACAAGAATACTGTCAAATTCCCAATGAATGATAGCACTGAAGACTGGAGAAAGATCTTGGCCAAAAAATCTATTAGTATCGATCTTTATTGAAGCCTGAGAGAACAGACCGTTATATAGAAAACACAAAGTGCACTTATAACCAAGAACACTTAGTCATTCCACGTGTTAAAATAGAGAAGACACAACATCAAAGAATTTCTAAACCTAGTGTGATTCTAATATACTAACCATATTGATTTTTAGACCTCAGCTTCTGAATCAAAATACTTTTATGCAGAGGCTTCATTCAACATTGGTCCTTCCGGTGGTCTTAAGAAAATTAGAGCGAAGGAAAACGTTACCTAAACCTGTACCTTATACAAATTTAATAAAAAGCAATAGAATAGTTAAGAAATCGAATATTGTGTTAAACGATATTGAGCTTGACGTGCTTAACAAAAGCGTGGGAATTGTTTCTAAGCTAAAACTTTTCGAAAATAGTTTATTACAGAAGTTGAAACATGTTTAAGTAATATTAAGTAGATAGTGTTAGAGATGAATGTAATGAGTTGATAGGTAATTCTAAAATCAAGTTAGGGAAAAAAAGAAAAACTAAGACATACAGGTTTTAAAGTCATTGAGTGAGTTGGATATTGTAATCTGTAAATCCGAGAATGGTGGTCAATTATATATACAAAATAAAGAGGATTGCACTAAGAAAGTTGAAGAGATGCTAGATGAAGGTAAAGTATATATGGAAAGATTAAGAACAACCTTCCTAAAAAGTTGGTCTTACGAATTGATAAAAGAAAAAGTTAAAGAGTGTATAATTCTAACCTCGCAAAAGAAAAAAAAACCATTGGTTACAAGTAGTTTTCTCACTCCAAGATTGTATGCCTTGCCAAAGGTTCATAAACAGGGGATTATTATAGATCCATAGTTTCAAATATGAGTTCATCCTCTTACAATGTTGCTAAATTTATAGAGCAAATGTTTTCTTTTCATAGTGAAGAAAAACATCTAATAATGATGATATGCTTGTGTATTTGGATATCGTATCATTATTTACTGAAGTATCAGTTGTTAAATATATTAATTGTTTTAAAGACACATTATAAATGAATAATGTCTCAGTCATTTAATCTGTAACAAAACTTATGTAGAAAATTCATTTTATGAATTTAATGATAATATGTATAAGCAGATTGCAAGCTCGTTTGTTTGTTTGTTTTGAATTTCGCGCAAAGCTACACGAGGGCCATCTGCGCTAGCCGTCCCTAATTTAACAACGTAAGACAAGAGTGAAGGCAGCTAGTCATCACCACCCACCGCCAACTATTATGATACTCTTTTACCAACGAATAGTGGATTGACCGTCACATTATAACGCCTCCACGGCTGAAATGGCGAGCATGTTTGATGTCACGGGGATTCGAACACGCGACCCGCAGATTGCGAGTCGAGCGCCCTAACCACTTGGCCATGCCGGGCTCAGATTGAAGGCCTAATTGGGGTGTGATGTCATGGTAAAGAAAATTTAATAGAATTTGCTAATTACTTGAATTATGTAAAAAAATATCACAAGAAATGTCAGATTTTTATTGTTATGTTTACAGGGCATTAAAGCTATGTTATTATCAAGTTAAAAAATTAATTGTTACTAGTAACATTAGGTAGGGGTTTTGCACCTAATACTGTTGATAGAGCCGTATGAAAACGTAATAAAATTACAAATGATGATCATAAAGCTAGCTAAAATCAATATTTCTAAGTAGATAAAATGAAGTGTTATTTTTACAAATGTCCCAGATATAAATGTCCCAGAAATTTATAAAATAAATATAAATATTATTACGATTTAATAAGCTTTTAAATAAACTTGGTCAAAATTAAATAAAACTAATGAAGTAATTAATGTGATGAAAAAAACTGGTTCAACCAAATGATATGGCGACTAGAAATATTAGAATACACTAAAATAATTATCATTTCTTCAATAAGGATGAAGGGTTGGCAAGTTAGAAAGTTAGATCAGATGGCGTGATCTAAATGTTCAGTATGTAAATTAACTAGTAATACTGGGTTACATGATTAATGGGATTGGTATTTATGGTTTGCACTGTTTTTGATTTGACATACTTTATACTTAATAACTTACTCATTCTTAACTAATATGTTTGTCAAACCACCTAAGACATTCACTGTACCCAAACTTCCCGTATAGACCTACTTACCGTATCTTGGAAGACAGAGTTCCCTCATAACGAAACAGTTGAAAAAATTATGTAACACTTACAATCTCTAAATTGATCTGAAAGTTGTTTTGAAACGCAATTTTAGACTAAAACATTTTTTTCCGCAACAAATATCATGTGCCGACTGCCCATTGTTCACTTATACACGTGCGGAGACTGTAAGGCTTCCTATATTGGTGAAACCAAACGTAACCGTACGAACACATGAGCAAAACTATAAAAATTGTAAGAAAGGTTACATATCCGCCTAACTCTATCATCACAATAAAGAAATAGAACATCTAATTTCTCTCTCCATCTTTAAAATTCGCTCAACAACCAAACATGGTACTGAACTTCTAATAAAAAAAAATTATACATAAAAAATCTTTTTTCCGTTTATAAATAATACACATTCTTCGCTTGATTTAAATGTATTTTAATTTAATGATTTCATTTTTGCTACATTTTTCATTTTCTTTTGTTATACCTTGCATTTGGTTTTGAAAATAGGAAAGCTCTAACAAAATGATAAATCACACCTAAGCGTTAAAGTTTAGAAATGACATATTTGATCTCAAATAATTCAAACTTGTAGTTTAAATATAAATTCTAATGTGAAAAATAATTCATGTAAAATAGGTTTGATTAGGTTTCTTTTGTTTAAGTTTGATTTAATGAGAATGAACGTCATTTTTTACCTTAAAACAAATAATAAAATAAATACCAGGTGAACGTTAGTAGAAAAACTAATTACCTCTAAGCTACAAATGGTCAAACCATTTTTAATATTGAAATTCATCTATTTAAAGTCCTGTTTAGAAGGAAGTTTTTAAGTTTTTAAATTCTTGATGAAATGTTTGAACAACACCGGCTTCAATATAAGCGGGGTACACCAAAACACTAACTACGTTTTTATTTTTTTCTGTTGCTTATACTTACCACTTTTGTCTTTCTTGCAATGCTTCGTTTAGGTTAGAAAATGTACCGTTGTATTTGCTTTTTTCTAATCTTATTTTAATGTCTTTATTTCTGGAGTTAAAGAGAAATTAATTAATTTGATGTCTTTCTCGATTTACTTAAAAAAACAAAAAAACATTAAAAACACACAAAATGTTTTTTTTTTCATTTTTTTACTATTTTATTGTAGAAGAGATTTTTGTTAGTGAATGTAAGAGTATATGAGGCAAGGTTAACATTCATGAGAACAATCTATAACAGTCATTCAGAGAAATAACATATTTTTATTGAATATATTAGCCAGTACAACTGGTATCATCGAGACAGACTCACTTAATAAAAATTCCTCATTAACCAAAACCAAAAGAAATAAATGGCTTGTCTCTCCAATAAGGAATAAAGACAACCTGAAAAGAAAACAAACAAGAAATATTATGAGTATAACGTTAATATACAGACAACTATTATAAATCACTGTTAATGTAAAAAAATAAGATGCATGTGGTCAGTTGTTCGGCCACATAATTCCTGTTCCCTTAAAAAAAAACTTTAACAAATGTACTTCAATTTTAATATTTAGTTATTAGCAAACTTAGATTAATAGCAAGTGATGCTTTAAATATTTTTAAAATTTCATGAATTTTTTAGGAGACATTTTTGAATGGATCTTTAAAGATCAAACTTATTTACTCAGCACAGAAACAGTTCAAAATTATTTCATCTTATCACACTACTTCCAGTTTATGCGGAAATACTGATTTTATTTCACTTCGTTTCCTATTATTGTCAACTTTTATAACTTTTACTCATTTAATCACGGAAGATAATTATGATTATGACCTAACTGAAAATATACCACCTTCTGTATATAGCCTTCTACTCATCCAGATCAAATTCATCCGGCTTTTCTCCCTTTGGGAACTTCACTTCTTCATCTATAGAATACACAATATTTCTACATGATTCTTTACGAAAGTTTTCTCGAATGTCTTTCATTGTCAAAAGGTAATCTGTAGTTGGTAAGTAATCAAGTTGTCGGTACAGAACTGGAATTTCGGAAAAAATTCTGATAAAGTAGTACAACACGGTCAATATATTTGGGGAACCAGTTAAATGACGAGATTATTTGAAAGACAAACTGATATTTAATATCAGTATTATAGTACTTAAACATGAAACTTTTAGCTACAATAAATCCTTAAATATGTTCCTTACATTCAACTTTCGACGCAAGATACTAGGATAAAATAGAATATTTTAATCTGCCTATTGTATCAGGTTGATAATACGACTGGAAATTCATAATATACAGCGTCAGTATAAAATGCAATGAAAAGCGATTTGTCATTGATTTCTTTTTTCTTTACATCCGAGGAATTAGAGAAGTACAAAAACACTTATTAAAGTAGAACCTGGTGATACTCAACTTTTCTACAAAATTTCACTAAAATCAAACAATGTCTTTTGAAATTATGTACATGATCAGAGTATAACATTGACCAAAAATTTACCTTCTCCAGAAGGTAAACAAATGTTCCTTGTAGATTTTCAATATTTCTCTAAATTGTATGAAACACAAACACAGGTGTGAAAGAAATACCCTCGCCACCAGTCGTGGGTAGATATGAAATAACATAATTTACATATTTCTTGTGACTAAGATGTCATCTAACAAAACTATTTGCCATAAGAACTGTTCATTAATTTGCATGTTTATAAACAGTAGATTTGCTTAAAAGCAACGTAATATCTTAATAAGAATTAATAAAAATTAGTTTTACATGTCCATATTTTCTTCTGTAAATAAGTTAAATAACATCTGTGTAACTTCAAGTTGTAGGCAAGTTCTTTTTTCATTGCTCTTAATGTCGTTGAAACTTTGACAATCTTCCTGTATTTTTAAATTGTGTTTTTATGTTGTAATATTAATATACTTTTGTATAACAAATTTACCGTCTTTCTTTCCTCCTTCATATCCACAAATACCACGACATAACCATCGACACCTGTAATAGCAATACCAGCGATCACACCTAATGAGACTGCAGCGCTTGTATGAACCTGCGTCGGCGTTCAGTGTTATTCCAAGTAGCACCAGGCATAAAAGAAAAATCACTGACTTGTTCATGATGATAACCTATAAAACCATACCATATTAGGTGTGGTCAGATTATACAAGTATATAGTTAAAACATTGTAAACTTCAAACTTAAAATGATTGAAATCTTATAGTTTAAATGAAACCTGTTGTCGCAAAAAGAAAACTACCCATAAGTGTTTCGAAAACAAAATTGGGTAAAAGATCAAAGAATAGATGAACGGCTTATGATTAAACATGTTTTTATGCGACATTTTGAAAACAACCTCATAGTTAATTCGTCATTAACTGTTTTGGAAGTCTTAATATTAATAATTTGACACACATAGAAATAAAAATTGGAACATGTACAATTGCTCTTTCCAGAGTTATGACTATCACATTATAACGCTAGAAATCTGGTTTCGATACCCGTGATGGGCAGAGCATAGATAGCCCATTGTGTAGCTTTGTGCTTATCTACAGACAATCAAACCAAGAAAGTTTAACTTGACATTCAGATAAATTCATATACATTTATTACAGCCAATGTACTTGATAGTTAGTTGAGAATATTGTGTTTAGATAATTGAATATTAGTTGAATTTTTCAATATGTATTTTTATAAAAACGAAATTAGAAACGTAAGATCCTGTATTCTCTCAACCAATACATTCTATGAGTTTCTGTATTTTGTTATATATATATATATATATATATATATATTTATTCATAAAGTAAAAACTAACACCCGGCAGAAACTTATACAAGATATAATAACAAAAGTTTAAACTATTT
>NW_013670426.1:62494-63527 GCF_000517525.1 Limulus polyphemus | reverse complement strand
TAATTATACTCTCTGCTTCAAACATGCCACATGTCGCATTTCTCACTTCGTTCTTTTTGTGCATATGTAATCATAGTTATTCTGAGTTATACCAATCGGTTTGTGAAATATGGAAATTATTTATTGCCTGATTTGTTCAAAGTACCAGGGCACACTCTTACTATTATACATTTTTTTAATGTTTCACACGTTCTATTTATGTTTTTATCCATTTCTCGAAAGTGCGTAATTACTCTATATCAAGTACAATGAGTTGGTAATATTAAATAAGATTAGTATACATTCAACAACCTAAGGTAAAGGAAGAGCATAAGCGATAATATAAATACGTTATTAGCGTTGATGTGTATCAGAGTCGGATAGAGAGTTGTGTACCAACGACCGTATATATACCAATGTGAAGGTGGTCATGTGGTTTTTAATTCGTGGTAAACAATATATTGTTGTGTCATCTAACGATGAAAAGTTCTTGGAAGTGTTTTAATTCTTTTCTTTCACGTGTTACTGAAACGGTTTATAAATTTACATTAGACAACCACATCACTGAGATAACTTGTTTATTTACTAGAATTTTCCCATTACGTTCTAAATAAGTGATTCTTCCAGTTATTTCTTTATGGTTAAACTTGTTCTTTATTAGCAGCCACTGGCTACATCATGGATATTTACATAATTGTTGTTATTAAATTTTCCAATGTCACGTTGGCCACACGATTGCTCAACATTAAGTCTGAGATCTGATAACACTAAAAATCGAATTTCTAAACCCTCGATAAGCGAAGCACAGGCATCCTACTGTAGTTTTGTGCTTAACAATAAATAAGGTTATCATTTTGCTACTTTCAATATTTTCACAGATATTCTAGGTAATCACTTCTTTTAGATTTATTATTTGGACAAAGATTTTAATCAAAATGGTATAAGAAGAAACTTATAGCACTGCCATATTTGTTGCAAGTTAGTAATTATCAAAATTTCTGTTCCATTTAGAACATTCTATAGTTATATTTTGGTTATTAAGATGTCTTACAGG
>NW_013670426.1:53974-61677 GCF_000517525.1 Limulus polyphemus | reverse complement strand
TAGTGACATCTCACATGTTTGAAACTGACTCACCAGGTTCAAAATCTAGATAGATCTCTATCACATAGCCAATCATGGTCCACTGAGTAGGAAATATTGAGTTTCGATATTTAATACTATTTCTTTGTATATATTTCTCACATTCATACTAAATTAGTCCAAATAAAAGTGGATTGAAGAAACCTGCGGTCTGAAGCTAACCCATTTCATTTTGTACTTTTACTCTTGATGGTGTTTTTACATAAGCCATTAACTTTCATACCATCCATGATGCCAGGTATTGGATAATTCAAAAACGTAATTCTTAACTTAATGGATCCTTTTGCTTAAGAAGTTGAGTAGCTACAACTTGTATTATTATTATTAGCATTGAATTATGGTTAATCTATTTTAGAAAATATTTGTAACGTATACAAAAATTGTAAAACAACTGCTTACTTAAATGTTTATTTATCTAATGATTATCAAGACGGGTTGTGATCGGAGGATCCAAAGTTCGAGCTACGATATGCCTCTAAACACTTTTCACACTTTCAGCTATATGGGTATTATAGCTGTATCATTTAATCCTGCTCTTGGGTTAGGATTAGCCGCATAAGCGGAGGAGCTTCTGAATGTTTGCGCTACATTTAGTTAGCAGTTTTAGATTATGGATATGTATGCTTGAACTTTCTCTAACCTGAGTGTTTATCTAATGCGACACGCAAAGTTCTCTTCTGTTTGAAAATACCAAATACTAAAACCAATAGTGATATATACTTTTATTTTTCAGAGGACTTCTGGTTTTCCCACAACGTTTGTTGATCAGAACTATTTATATTCAATGATGAGTCAAAATGTTTCAACATATTCTTTTCTTATAACACACCGGGATTTTCTTCCAACATCTTTAAAGGTAATTGCCCTGTTTCAACACTGACTGTGCTGAGTTTAAACTTTAAACTAAAAAGGGAAATACTCTGTCGTTCACAACAACTGATAACGAGAAGAGATGCGAATTTGTGTTCACACAATCACACCTTTCTTTTCAGTTTCATATAAGACCATCATCAAGAGTTCAAGTCTATCTACTGATTAACACCTATCATTAGAGATTTCTCCAGTAAAATTTCTAAATTCTCTAAGGAGTTAGGATTTACAAACAAATACAACCCAATTTTTTTATAGTTTATGTTTCATCGCTATTTCCAAGATGATGCTCACACTGACTTTTATCATTACTTTTCACTAACATGTAAACAAAACAAATGTGTATTTTCGGATCACATTTTTTTGTGCGAACACTATCTAGCCTTAGAGACATATATATATCATACATAGAATATGCAGGCCGAACAAAATGTTAGATAGCGTTATCATCCTTTCAAATTTCGCACGGTTCCTAGTGGTTATGATAAAACTTTTAATTTTCAGTTCTTTTAGTTTTAAAATATATTTGTATTCCAAAATGTAAAATGTTGACAATCTTCCTTTTCGAATATTTTTTCGTCATTGGTGCCCTGAAATTTGAAAATCAGTTAGTCTATCTCCAGTCTTTATTATTTTATTAAACATTATTAGAAGAGTGTGTATTATTTCAACCACACTTTAGTCGTCATATCCATTGCGAACGAGGAGTTTTGCTCAATTCAGAGCTCTTCTGGCCGACTGGAATACATAAACAAATCCAACATTGTCAGGTATTTTGATTTACTCTTTCACGTTTCGAAGCTTTGATACTCCAGAGATAAACCAAAGAGGGTGCTCAAAAATATTTGTTTCTCTTCGCCCAAGTACATAGTATTAGTTGGAACATTATATATATATATATATAGGTTATTTGTTACAACAACAATTGTTATGACTTAAGCTGGTAAAGCATGATTATAATCAATTAAACTTGATAAGCTTCGAACGTAATCATTAGTTTGAGTTTTTACATAGCAAGTTTTACATTTATATTATGTTTATTCCAAATTAAATCGTTAAGACTTTCTTCGATCTTAACATTGTAATTTAAAATTTTAGTTCACATTAAAATGCATAAGTTAATTAATATCAGATAATAATGGTGTGTGAAAAATAAAATATTCTGTTGTTGCTCACTGCTCGTCTGAGTGTAAAAAATTACCGCTTAGATATCTGATAAATATTTAAAATCGCAATTAAGTAATATGCATTTGATGCATGTTTGTAGATGTTTTTCTATTTTATTTGCACTAAACATAAACGATCAAAGAGTTTTGTTTATAATTCTAACGAAAACTGGAAAAGTAAAGAGAAAAATTCCACAAAAATAATACCGTATAACTCTACATTGCGTACAAGCTAGGATACATGCAGTATACTATACACAAATCCACAGATAGATAGATGGTCAATGTCAAGAGTACAATTACTGGCATTTTACAATTATAGTTGACTAATTATTATGAAATACCCTGAGGATTTTTCATAGAATCAACACAGTACATTCTGAAGGCCAACAAGTATTACCTACACAGCTCGATACGAACCCTACATAGTCTAGTGCTGCAGCCTTGAAGTGTTACTGAACTTCCAAGGACATTATCCGAGAATTTAGAATCCGTAAAACTTCCAAAAGAGTTTCTCACTTCACGATTATTCTATCGATTTTAAGAAATTTCCAGGCTTATTTTCATGCGTTCATAACTTAAGCAACTGCATAACATAAATTAAATTATTCCAAGCATAATATAGTGTATAGCATATGTGGTTAACTCGGTGCATTGTGTAACTGCATTTAGCAAGCAACTATTACGTAAATAATATGTTTTACGCTAAACAATCGTTTGGACTATGTCCTTAAATGTTATATATGTTTAATGATTTCAGGCCAGCACTTTGGCAATTAATAATTTCTACCTAGCTTTTCACAACAGTAAATATATACTGAAAAGTAACTGGACGTGCAGTTTTCTGATTGCAGGAAAATTGGTGTAACGACGAAATAAGCAGATAGTTTGGCCTATAAAGCTTATCAGCGGTTCGCTAACAGAGTTTCAGAGGGGAAGGATAGTGGGATGTCATTTGGGGAAAATGTCTATACGTGCTATTGCGCAGCAATTAAACATTCCCTGGTCGACATTTGGCAAAGGGCTGAAGAAATAAAAGTCCACAGGTGACAACGAGCCCAAGAAACGACCAGGTAGGCGTAAAATAATGACTGACAGAAACCGACGCGCCTTGAGAAGGCTGGTTACCTCATCTTGCTATCAGATTCTAGAGAATTTGTGTTCGGAGATGCGAGCAGCCACAAGCAATCCTATAAGTGTTTACACGACACGTCTGGAGCTGCATGACATGAATTTTCACGGAAGAGTTGCAGTCCACAAGCCGTTGATAAAATAAACAAAAACATATGCACACCGTCGATTGTCATGGGGCAAGACACACTTGGACCGTGGGTCAATGGAAATCGGTCCTGTGGAGCGACGAGTCAAGCCACTCGCTGTTCCAGTCTGATGGACATGTTTGGATATGGTGGATGCCTGGAGAACGATTATTACTTGAGTGTGTTGTCCCAAAAGAGAAGTTCAAAGGTGGTGGTATCACGATCTGGAGGGACTTCTCGTGGTATGGACTAGGTCAACTGGTTGCAGTGCATGAATCCATGAATGCTAAGTCCTACATTGATGTTCTGAACAATTCTATGTGTTCTACATTGTGGCAATTTTTATGTTTCCGTCCCTTACACCTTCCAACATGATAATGCTCCATGTCGCAAAGCAAGGATTGTGAACGCATGGTTTGAAGAGAATAACATCGGAACATTGCAGTGGCCAGCACAGAGCCTTGGCTTCAACCCGATAGAACATCTTTGGGATGAGCTGGAAAGCAGAATTAAGACCAGGCCAACATGGCCCTCTTCAGTAGTAGAGCTTAATAATGCTTTAAGGCCAAGGGCGGGCCAACACGCTATTAATTTCTTGTAATAAAGACATTTTATTCATAACTACCCGTGTCCCATGACTTTTGGAAGGACAGTGTACAATTTTAAGCTTTCTTCTTTAAAGAACATGTGACGAATAAAATTGTTGTATCCATTACTGATCAAACTTTAATGCATGCAAAGTTTCTTTTTATCGTCATATTTTTAAGGTTTTCTTTGTGTTTTTCAAATGTTTTATCCTTATTGAACAATACAGCATATATTTAATTTCAAGTTCAGTATATTCTACAACTTCATTTAGACATTTTATGCTTATATTCCTTTCAATACTGTCTATGCCTATGTTAAAACTCAGAAGCTAATTATTGCGGTCTATCTACTTAGTATACAGTTATTATTAAAACCACAATTATTGTACGAGATGTAAGTACCAAGTTAAGAAATATTATAATACTAGAGAATACTATTTAATTTTATTTTAATTTTGCCAGGTGCAGACAATTCACAAAAATACATTGAGTTTGATATGACTAAGTATTTTACTTGTTTAGTTATCATTTAACCTGGAGTAAGATATTCACATTATTTTTACCAATATTAATTACAGCACGAAATCATGGAAAACCAAAGTACAATATATGATGCTTAAAAGATCAATAGAATTTCTTTATTGTTAAGAGCGGATTTCTTTATTCGAACTAGAAAAGTTTCTTTAATTCTTAACAGCATCTCGTTCTCAGCACTTCCCATGATTTAAGCAATTTTTTTAAAGAGTACAATGTCGCAGTGAATTTTGGCATTACTGTGTTCTTTTATCCGTAACGTTTATACAATTGGCAAACTGTATCAGTTGCCGTTACTGTTTTAACAACACAAAAAATAATCTACATAACGTTTTTTAATAAATTGGTTTAAACTGAAAAACAAACGTATTCATGAAACAACATAAAAACAATAACTGTGACGTTGTGTTGTCTAAAAATATGTTTAAAGTAATTAAAAGTGCAGAGAACAAGTTACTATTAAGAATTAAATAGACTCTTTTAATTTGGTTAATGAAGCGTACTTTGAACAATCAGCTTAAATGGTGTGTATGAAAATGATCGAATAAGGAAAATTCAAGCGAAAGGCATGAAAACTACCACAAATGTTTAGGGGTCGCGGCTAGTATCATAGATATTGGACCTATGGTACCTCTTCTTTTTCACCTTTCAGCATTTAGCACCAAAACATTAGGGTTTCATAATGCTTATAAGATAGCATTATAGGTAGATGTTTGGCTGTTACGACGTCTATCCCAGTTAATGCTTTGTTCTCGTATTGAGTGAAGTATCATTTAAGCAGTGACTTAAGGCACTCAAAAGATAGATCTGAAATGCTATTTTTACAAGCCTTTGATTCGAACTCTATATTGGATTAAACATTTGCGGTCTAGCATTGTACTTTTTCATGAATATTGAGCCTTTTATTGTTATTACTTCGTAACCTTTTGGCATTTAAAACCATAAACTTATGTTTAAATAGCGTTACGTATTAGAATTTCAAATAGCCTGAAATTGAGTTTATGATATTTGCCAACAAGATTGATACATACAATTTTCTTTTTTTTAACACAAATACGTTTTAATATACACAAAACAATATAACTTAAATAAAAGGTTATTACAAATAGTTATTACAAACAATGATTTATAAACAAAAGTTTCACAAACTTACAAGCAATATAAAGTTTCTTTTTAGTATGGAGCTTCCTCGATATCTTATCGAGAGTTCACGATGAGTGAGTTAATTACGAGTTGATGGAGGTACGATTCCCTTAACAGGAAGCTAGCTAGCTTTGTCCTTCGTTAATCACTAGCCACAAACGTCTAGTTTTCCAGGATGAATTTATATAATGTTTTCGTAAAAATACTAATGTCCGATGAAAATCCAGTGAAGTTATATGATTTGTAATGTTCGAACCTTGTACAGGTTCCTGGTCAAATATCTGAAGTTTTCCGATTGATAAGCGTTATAACAATTACAGTTATAGCTTCCAAAGTTTATAGCACACTAACAATGGATACTATCTTTTGGCGGGTCGCGTTGGTTATATTTATAGGCGTGTAGAGGCTTTCTAGTAGATTCAGATTACGTAACTATACAAATTTAAGCGTTTACGTACATACATATATTGTTGATTCTTACTCTCGAGAATATTCTACAACTTTGGAGAATAGGCGGGAGTTTCGCAATACCTATTTAACAGTATAACCTATGTATGTTTCTAAATATAAATTAAATCTAAACAAACGTTGATATTAAAACAAATATGTAATAACAAATTAGTTACGATAGAGATAAAAAATGATTTTGAATAGAGGAATTGAAACATGTTTAGTATAATATTCAAACTGGTAAATCATTGTGCCTTAGGTTTTGCAGTCCAAAACTGTGTGTTTAAAGCATTTTGGATTTAAGAAACTCAAACAAAATATTAACAATCTGAACAGGATGTACAAAAAATCGAGGTAATAAATGCGTGTGATTCTATTTTGTAAATAATTATGTCCGAAATATACATCGATATGTGCATTTAACTACTCTGAGGTTTTATTTTGGGCATGTCTGAACATAAGTGCATTTTATGAATGATTTCCCTTCCAAGATTTCCAAACAAGTTTCACTAAAAAGAAGCAACGGTTTACTAATATGCTCGTGCTAACTTCCAAGTACTTTTTTTTTGTTCGTAATTAAGCACAAAGCTACACAATGGACTATCTGTGCTCTGCCCACCACGGGTATCGAACCCCTGATTCTAGCATTGTAAGTCCGCAGACATACCGCTGTGCCCCTGGGGGACTAAACCTTCTTTATTTTTATGCAGTTCAACTTTGTCATCACCTTCTTCCTTCATACATCTATGAAAGCAACTCTAGTGGAAATGCTTTGTGAAATCTCCTCTCAAAGTTATAGGTATGTTCAGTTTTGCTCAAAACAAAGTGGTGCATTTGTATTCTGTCTTTTAGTGCAATTTAATTATCATAGTTCTCTATTACTTGGGAATTTGAGAAAAAAGCACTATTAGACAGTATCGTCATTTCGTTTATTCTAATATTTCACCATTGTTATTTTTGGAACACCAGGCACAGCTAAACATTAACAAAGTAACATTCATAATTACTGTTTGTGGTTAGTTACAATTGCAACATTGTTTCAGGCAATCAGCACACGTTTATAACAAATAATATCATTTGTGGTTAATACGACTCATTAAACATAATTTTGTGTGTAAAACGGATGACCTCTGATTTTAAGGGTATCACAATCTGACACATCATGTCGTAACAAAGATTAGTGGATTGTCACGAAAATAAAATATGTTATCAAACGTTCCATCTATATACTACTAAAACTCGCAGACTGTTTGTGTATGTGTGCTTGTCTTTAATTAAATACAGCAAAAACGGCGCACAATAGCACCATGTTTCTAATGAAATGAGAATAGAAACAGAATAAAACAAGTTTCGTTAAAATCGGGCCACGTTTACCGAGTTAGCCCCGTTTTTCGGGTCACTTTCATGAAAATTTTTAGATGAATTTAGTTACACTAGATGGCGTCACATATCAGTTCATCTATATATCTATTCGTTTACCACCTGATGAATCAATTTAAAATATCTTCTATAGAACAGTATATGCACAACAGAAATTAAATGATGAGATGAAAATGTCTTATAACAGCGCGTAGAAAGAACTACAATAAAATGGATCTACAATATTATTGACTATTTGCAAATAGTAACTATGGAGACGAGGTAATAAAATAAAA
>NW_013670426.1:42788-53740 GCF_000517525.1 Limulus polyphemus | reverse complement strand
ATTTAATTAAATTATCTCAAAATAAACCTTCATTTCGGTGCAATATTGAAATTAGCTTGAATTCTTCATAGTGGTTGACCAAACGGGTCATGGTGATCCAGTAGAGACATATATTAGACAAAAACTATGGCGTCCTTGTTCTTACTGCTTTATAACCAAGATTATTACATATATTTATTTATGCAAAATATTATAAATAGTTATCTCAAACTCATAATATTATGCAAAAATGACTTTTACAGTCTTGCATAGAGAAGACTTGCATAAGTGAATAAAGCCACGATAATGGAAACTAAATGAGAAAATTGTTCTTAGACAAATGAATACTATTCTATATTTTTAGATGAAGTATTTCATTTGCAGGTGTTTTTTCGATAAATGATATTGACCATGGATTCTCTCAACGAATACAATTACCTATTTGCATTCTGCTCTGAATATTTATGACTTTTCTGGAAGAAATGGAAACTGAGAGCAAGTGAAAATCTATCCTGTAACTGTACAATATTGTCAATATTTCATGTCTGAATTTTTCATTTGCTAAAAAAAACTTAACGACAATACTTGTAAGGTAGGCCTACTGACTTTTCAACGCCAGAATACTTTTTGTAATTTATAAGCAGATTTGAGCTCAAACAGCAAATAATGCTTAAGAATGACAATATGGCTTAGTTACTTGAAATAAATGGTGTTTTTACTTATTAGAGTGTAACTACAAATTTCTACTTACTTGCTAACATCGGGATTGTTTATTATCATATATACATATCAGTGATATCACATTGTTTATATTTATACATAAATGATACTATCACTAATTTAACATTTTTTCACTCACTACTTAACGAAACTATATTTACATTGCAACATGACCTGTTACGAATGTAGGTATATTTTACAACACCTTTGTCACATGTTACATTAAATATAAATGGACACGACAGATACCTCTATTGTGGCTATGCTCTGAAACAAACAAACAGCAAATGATTAGATGTTCATAAACATATTGTGTTACGGATTGGCTGTACAATTCGAAGCATGATAGTAAGGGAAACATGGTAGAAACTGTGGGATTCTGCTAAGTATTAAATAGCTTGTAAGAAGTGACTATGCACACACTAATACCTGAAGAACAAACTGTATCAAAATCTGCTAAATCTCTCTGAAAAGCTGAGTAAAATTCTGCTATGCCACTGTTTTAAATATGTCAATAAGCCATCAGGTTTCTAATACATAAAAATAGTAATTGGTTCTCGTTAGATAGATAGCCAACTGGCAGTGAAAACTAAGGGTGAGTCCAGTTATTATCGCAACTTTTATCTGACTTGCCGAAAAAAATAATTTAGCTCACTAAATAAATACAACGTTGTTATTTCTTTAAGAGAATCAGATAAGCTTTGGCCTTCAACCAGAATCCAGCTTAGAAAATGTTCGAATTAGTAACTCATTTGAGCACTTTCTTCTGTCCAAAAGAGAAATTATGGAAAGCAACATAATTTTGAAAATTTTGCTTTTAAAGTAAAGAGAAGGAAAACATATAGCACGTCCACGTACTATAATATTTCATATATAGAGAGATAAAGTAGGTTTGATGAATTTCTAAAAAATAATTTCTATATTATTTTAAATACTTCACTAATAATTGCAATTTTACTGACTGTGGTTTTGAAGTAGCATAACAAAATACTTTAAAACTTCAAGTACTTTACATTGGGTCATTGCAAAACTATAAAGTATTTTTTATCTGTTTGTTTAAAATAACATCCAAATAATTCATGCTCTAGAGAGTATTTTCAAATTTCAAATATTGAACTTCCAAGACGTTGGAAAACTCTTAATATTGTTGCGTCAGCGAGTCACATGACTACAGTGACGCCACGTTTCTAGAACTATCTCGTATCTTGGCGAATGCTCTAGTAATTGCTAGATGGAGGGTGGACTGGTATATAAAAAGGGGAAGGTAATGTGTGTATTGTCAGTGTGTAATTGATCTGCAGTCAGAAGTATTATTGACGTTCGTTGATATAGCATTTGATTTAGCGCGATTGTTGAAGTTGAGTGTTTCGGTAAAGTTATATTCGGAAAGAATAAACCAGTTTTATTAAGTAAAGACTTGTGTCGTTAAAATTTCGTCGGAACGAAGTTACGGAAAATCAATTAACAAACGGAGACGTAACAATATGTTTTTGTTTCAGCTCATGAAGGGTTAACTAGAGTTATATGGAATAGAAAAAAAAAGTTTTTCTTTTTCATGAAATGAAGAAAAAAGAAAATCGTATTCTTGATGAAACCTATTGCTTAGATCCAGTATATTTTGTACTTTCTCATATATTGTATAATAATTTTGCTTGTACTGTATTTTCTCAATATTGTTTAGTTCATATAGTTCAAAAGCATTACTCATATTTTAACAGATTGTTATAATTTATTAAAAATATATTAACCTGAAATAATAAGTTTTTTATTCTGGTTAAAAAGTGAGTTCTGGTTAATAGTGAGTAGCACAGTAATTTGGACACTACCAATCTCTTGATATGGGTAACATATGTCACGGATTTACTATTCTATATACATTTTAATATCAGTGTTTGTTTAAGTTAAATTTATGTGTAGAAGTGTACATAACCTATACCGTTAAATCTGTATTGCGAAATTCCTGCTTATTCACAAAATTGTAGAAAATTCTCGAGTGTAAGAATCAACAACAAATGTCTATACGTAAACATTGGTGTATCGTTTATATTGTTATGTAAGCTGAAATTTCGAGAAACTATTCTCACCTATAAATATAACCAATGTGACGAGCCAAAAGACAGCATATATTATTGGTTTGCTATAGTTGGGGTGATATAAATTTCGGAAGCTATAACTATGATTGTTATAATGCTTATTAATCAGGTACTTCAGATAGTCGACCAGGAACATTTAGAGATTTCAAACATTACAAACCATTTAACTTCAGCGGATTCACACGGGACATTATTTTTACGAAAACTTTATATAACTTTAACGGTGAATATTTCGGAGTGCGAACGAGTGAAGAAAGAAAAACACAGAACTAGCTAGCTCCCTGTTAAGTGAATTGTACCTACATCTACTCAAAATTAATTCGCTCATCGTGAACCAAGTCAAATAGAGGACTAAACATTGTTTGTAAGTTTTAAAACTTTTGTCCATAGATTATTTGTAATAACCGTTTTTATAAATTGTGTTATTGTTTGTATATTAAAACATATTTGTTCTATAAAAACTGTGTGTGTACCAATCTTATTGGCAAGTATCTTAAAATGGATACAAATCGATATATATTTAATTTCTAAATCTAAATCATCATTTAACTCAGCTTCAGGCTGTTAGCAATTATAATACATTACATAATAAATTGGAGACTCGTCTGGATAGATTGTAATACGTAACACATAGTATGAAAAAAATGAGACTAATGAGACCTGGCATTAAACGAAAATCTTGGGTGGTGACTTGTGCCAGGGGCACTGCTGTAGTGCTTGTAGGACACAAAAGATAACTCTGAAATTCCATTATTTACATACCACTGATTTTGAGCCACAATGAACAAGTTAAGAGAGACTTGTAAAAAAAAAAAAGCATATACAGTTAACATTTTTACTAGAACTTATAGTTTCGTATTGAGTTTACTTTTTTGTTTGTTTCAGAATTTTCGAGCAAAATTTCAAAAAAGAGCTAACTGTAGGTTGTCTTTGCTAATTTAAAATCGATATACTATAGGAAAGGCAGCTAGTCAACAGTACCTATCGTCAATTCTTTAACGACTGAATAGGGGTTTCGACCCTAATTTTTATGGTTCACCCACAGCCTCAAAGTACAAGTGCGCGTTTTCGCGGCAACGATCCGCAAACCATGAACACTCGAATTCATAATCCGAGCACGACCTCACTCTTATTGTAATTTTCTGAAAGTTTGTAAAGTACTTCTCCTAAATATATTCAGAGTAATATCAATTAAATATTTGTTTGTAGTATATCTTAAACTGCAAAGAATTTTAACAATAATTAAAATAACTAAAAGCATTTTAGATGTTAAATGTTGGAATGTGTGTATAGCATACTGACATGGTGAGGAACTCGATTAGTGTTCTAGAAAACATATTGTTACGTCTCCGTTTGTTAATTAATTTTCCGTAACTTAGTTCCGACGAAACTTTAGTGACACAAGTCCTTTCTTAAATAAAACTGGTTTATTCTTTCTGAATATAACTTTACCGATACACTCAACTTCAACAGTTGCGCTATAACAAACTATAATTCAGGTATCACTAGCTAGACTTCAACTTTACGTCTCTCTCTGACTGCAGTTCAATTACTCATTACCTACACACACATTATTGTCCCGTCACGTTGTCACCCTCTTATATATACCAGACTACCCTATATCTAGTAATCTCCCGACAATTCACGAAGGTACAAGATATTTCCAGAAAGCAGGGGGCGTAACACTAGTCACGTGACCTCGCTGACGCAACAATATTCATATATGTTATAGCAACCAAGAACTAAAATACTTAAATTATTCTAAAACAGAAAGTAGTTTATATATACAACGTTTATATTGAAAACACTTTTATATCAAATAAACTCAAAGGTTTAACACAACATATAACATATTGTTACGACAGCGGAAGTCACGTGACGATAGTTACACGTCACGAGATTCTAGAAGGCTCATGACTGTTTGTGGCAACTCTAGTCTTTTCTACGCGCCCTCTATTTTAGTATATAAGCCCGGCAAATAAAGCCGAGAGGAGAAGTGACGGCATAGATAATTGCAGACAGAGAGATAATCGAGTCAAGTCTTAAGAAAAATGCGTGAATCGTTGTGAATTAGAGCGTGTGTATAAGTTAAAGTGACTGTGGAAATTAAGTGTATTGCAAAGTTGTATTGAGAAAGAATAAACTAGTTTTATTTATAAAAGAACTTGTATCGCTGAAGTTCTTCTGAAAGAAAAGAAATTTTATGGGAAATTAACAAACGAACAGAGACGTAACAATATCTTTCAATGACAACAAGTGGCCTATTGGTACATCGAGGCTATCCCATCTATTAAACTAACAAACATAAAACTCAAAGCCAACTCTTATCATTTAGATATTTATCAAATCTTTCCTAAAACTCCATTAAATTCAATGAATCCGCCACATCTTAAGGCAACCCATTTCAAAAACCAAACACTCAGTTAGAAAAGTAAAATTGCTTTAGCTCAAGATCCCTCATATCTACCGAAATTTATATTTGTATTTTCTTATTCTACTATTTTCATTTTCCACCATTAAAAAAAAGATGATGCATTTACACTATCAGTTCTTTTAACAAACTGAAATACCTGAATCACACACAATCTAAGTTGTTTTTTTTAAGAGAAAACAGTTTCAGAAATCTTAAAATGTCTTGGTATGACAACCTTTCTATCCCAGATATCATCATAGGTACCTCCTCTGAACCTTTTCCAACAATTCAATGTTCTTTTTAAAGTAAAGAGCCCAAAACTAAACACAATACTTTATATGAGGCCTAACCAGTGACCTATACAATCAAATAATAATTTTTTTTGGACTAGTATTCAGTATTTCTGTAAATACAACCTAAAATCATATTTGCCCCACCCTTAGCCACAACACACTGCTTAGGTGGCTTAATTAAGAAGCTGATCAACCTATACACCAGATACCTTTCTTTCATAACACTGTTGAGGCTACTCTCATCAAATTATATTTATAAGTCCAATTATGATAATTCACATGCAATATCTTGCATTTATTATAATTTAAAATTATCTGTCATTTATTAGACCATCCCACTAAATAAACTGAATCCTTTGTAACGGAATAGCATCCTCCCCACTGTCAGCAACACCCAAGATCTCAACATCATCAGCAAATATAAGCAATTTTATTGATCATTCTTTCATCTGTCTCATTGATCTAAATAAAAAAAAACAAAGGTCCTAACGCTGAACCAAGAGCAACCTTACTTGTTAAATTAATCTGGATTGTTTGTTTGTTTGTTTTGAATTTCGCGCAAAGCTACACGAGGGCTATCTGCGCTAGCCGTCCCTAATTTAGCAGTGTAAGACTAGAAGGAAGGCAGCTAGTCAACACCACTCACCGCCAACTCTTGTGCTACTCTTTTCTCAACGAATAGTGGGATTGATCGTCACATTATAACACCTTCGCGATTGAAATGGCGAGCATGTTTGGTGGGACAGGGATTCGAACCCGCGACCCCCCCAGATTGTGAGTTGAGCGTCCTAACCATCTGTCATGCCGGGCCAATCTGGATAGACTGAACTCAATTTACAATAATTGAACCATTTTTCGATCTTACAAGTCAATTTATTTCCACAACTATGGAGATAATTTTTAACAACGTTTTATGTAGCACCTTATAAAATGCTTTCTGAAAATCCAATTCATACCTTCATTTACGTGAGCAATAAACACTTCGAAAAAATGTCAACAGAGTAGTAAGGCAAGATTTTCCTTTAGTGAAATATTCCCAACATCAGTATCTTTGGCACAAAATGGTGTCGTAAAACATTTTACGCTATGTTCATCATCGTGATTATCCTTTATGAGGTAGCATGTTATTTACAAATCGAACAACACAGTGCTCCACCAAAAGAGTAAAAACATTTTTGAAATTTAGGGTTATTGTGAAGTTAGCAGTAGAATAACATTAGGCCTTTGTGAAAGAAACAAGAGTAAAACGAAAAAATAGGCTATTTAAAATTTATTACGTTTAGTGTTAAGCCTATACCCCATCTGTGGTTTAAAGTGTGATTTCTTTGATAAGTGATTTTTATTTCTCTGTTGTTTGTTTTTATTTAACTTTTTAAAAATTCAATTTTAAGTGATAAGGTCTGAAAAACTGATCACTGATATTAGTAGTAATAAATAAAAATAATATCAAAAACTTGTACTTTTTTCGTAGAACGATAAATCAAATTTCAACTATTTGAGTTCCTTAATATTAGTATTACTATTAGGCTCAATACCGTATACGGGACTAGTTTATCCATTACTTGAACTTTGAAGTTGATGTCGTCTCATAATTTTAATGGTAAGTAGTAATAGTCTAATACTATTAGTAGTATTAATAACACTAACAGTATGTATGTTTCATTTCCCCTTTTAATTTTATTTGAAGTTGATGTCGTCTTGTAATTTTAAAGGTAAGTAGTAATAATACTATTAGTATAGTATTAGTAGTATTAATAACACTAACAGTATGTATATTTCATTTTCCCTTTTAATTTTATTACACCTATAACTTCTGTATAAGTATAATACAGTAAACCATCCTATTTCTAACTCTTTAAAAGACTTAGTAAGATTACTGTATGAAACACTAACTAATTAAAATATTCTGGGTACAAATAAATCACGTAAGTTCAATAATTAGTGTTACAAAAAGCCAAAATTACAGTGTACTTTTAAGTAACTTTAGTTTTATGTTACTTTAGCCTTAGGTGTTTTAGTATGTTTTTATTTTATTGTTGTTGTTTTCATTCAAGAATATTACTTAGTTTATCATTTATATACAAGATCTTTATATCAAAGAAATGTTTCACTGATGTTTCGATACTGCAAGAAATGTTTGAAAATCATTTTATGTTTGTTATGAAATAGCTGACTTCCAACACTTGACACTAGGCAGTAGCATGATCATAACACTGAATTTTATACAACATAATTTCTTGACAAGGTTTTATAGTTTATTTGTGTACATCTAATTCTTAGTATATGAAATATGTTTTGAGCAATGAATATATTGTTTAAGCAGCCATTTTATGATGATGGCTTAAGTTATTTCATTCCAAGATGTATTATTCTGAAATGGCTTTTGCAACTCAAAAACAGTACTGGAGAATATGCATAAATATAAAGGTCTTTAAGTAGAATTGATGTGCTAGTGAAATTCACTGATTATTTGATTTTTAATGTGGAATTGTTTATGGATAAGTATTTTAGAGATCAGGGATGTATATATCAAATAGATGATTCTGCATGTATTTATAGTAGGCTGTTAGTTGAAAATGGGATAGCTTAAAAGGGCCAAATGGCTCCTTATTATCACTTGTAATGAAATGAAAAATATTTATCAAAAGTTTAGTTTAGAGCAAAGGCACTAAGATCTTCATTATTCCAGTAAAGTAAATAGAGATAAATGAAGTTATGGTTTTGAAAGTATATTTGGTTAAGTTGATCAGGATTAAATTCCTTTTCTCTTGTTAATTGAACTTGTTGAGTGAGTGTAAAATACTAATAATTTATTAAACCTATCATTTCATTGAACAACTTTTATTTATGATATAAATCTGTAAAGAGTCATGTACAATTGAAGTATTACATTACAACTAGTATTATATACATTGTACAAAATTTATTTGAAACATTGTTTACTTTATTGTAAAAGTTATGGAGAGATAGTTTACAAAACAATTTTGTGCATCACAGAAAAATTACATGGCATTAAGCCTTTTGTATATTGGCATATGCTTTGTTACATGCACATGAATTAATTGGAATGTACTCTATATAGTTTTAACTGAAAGCCTTCCATTTTAAATCTAGTGAAAATTACCTTGAGTTATCAACTTATATTTTATTTATATAAAGTGTTTGTTTGTGAAACTGCTATCTTTTTGTACAGTGCACGTGTAGAGCAAGAGCTGGATAATTCTTTATTTTACTGATTTACTTCCTGAGTTTCCCAATTTACCAGCTGTAATGCCTTACCTTGTATGAACTAGTTGGAAGAGTATTTTTATGTTATTGGGATAACAGAAACTTTGTTAGATATAGAAAATTTTGATGAAAGAAATTTCTTTCAAATACACAGTTATGCAAGTTGTTTAATAGGGATAGAAGTGGCTTTATATGAAAAATGTGAGTTACATCCTATATAAGTTAAGGATTACAAAGATAATACCAAGGATGTTGAATCCATTTGGGTTTTGTTACTGGATGTAGAAGAAGAAGGATTTTAATTCAAATTTGTGACAGACCACCAGATGAAACTGATGAGATTTCGGCAACGAGGTCTTAATTATGATAGATTTTAACATCAAGTATATAGATTGGGAAATTTCAGAGTGAGACAATGAGGGGAAAAAATTGAGGAGATATAACAAGAATTATCTATTGTGAATTGGCCAACTTCATTATTTGAAGAATCTGATAAATTATGGCAAATTTGAATGATCAAGATAGATATGCTCATTTTAAAAATTGGAACATGTCTGCAAGTAAAATACCAGGTTAGCTCACAAAAAATATAAGGAATGAAATTAAAGAAAAGCATTACGAAAGTAAGAAGTTTAAATTTACTGTTTTACTACTGTAACATAACATAATGTTTTGGGACAACATGGGACCTATTGGTCTATCTAAACTAAATTAGAATAATTTAAAAAAATCTTGAAGCCAGCCCTTATCATTCATATACTTATCAAGCTTTTTCCTAAACTCACTGAAAGTTACTACCTCTACAACACCTGAAGGCAACTCATTCCAAAGACTCCTATCCTGCCAAAATTTATATTTGTGTCCCCTAGTCCTACTATTCTTACTGTAAAATATGTAAAAAGATGATGCATCAACACTATCAATTCCCTTTATAATCTTAAACACCTCAATCCGATTTTCCCTAACAGAAGACTAAGGGAATTATAGATCAAAAGAGTGTTGATTAATTAGGATATTAGGCAGTTAAAAAGTGTATCAGAAAAAAAAGTTGGCTAAAAGTTTATAACTGAATTGTAAGGTTTTTCTTAATACATAAAGAGTAAGCAGAATGCTAGGATGGGAGTAGGGACTTTAAGGGATGATAAAGGAAGGCCCGTTTCTAATGATTATATGAGATGGCTAGGCTACTAAATTTTACTTCTTTAGTTATTAATAATAAAGATTTGACAAATATTCCTCATCCTGAACAGTTACTAAAAATGTTCAAACAAAATGATCAGATTAATTATGAACTTATTAAGAAAGAATTGGGAAATCTAAAGAATGACAAGGATGTTGAATCAAATAATATTTTCCCAAGGCTTTTGAAAAAGTTAAGGATTGGATATGTAAGCCACTTGTTAATAGTTTTTTTTGTATAAATATTTGAATAGTGGGCAGGTGACAGAAGATTGGATGTTACTCCTTATCTTCAAGCACAGTGATAAAATTTGCCCAAGTAATTATGAGCCTATTAATCTTACATCAGTGGTGGGAAATGTTTTTCAAAGTCTTGTAAAAGATGGTTTTCAAATTAATTAAATTAGGTTTAAAATTTTGTTGAGTAGTCAACATTGTTTCTTGTCTACTAATATTTTTATGTTCTTTTGAAGAGGTTACTGCTTATATAGGTGTGGGTAAAGGTATGTATTTGGTATATCCGGATTTTCAGAAAGCATTTTATAATGTGGCACACAAAAGGCTTATTAAAACAAATATATGTATGTGTATACATATATTTGAGGGGGGGGGGTAAGTTGGCTCATTAGCTCTAAAAATGGCTAGATGGAAGAAAGCAGAGTAAACATTACAATGCTTTCATATGCCAAATATCAATTTTTTTTATTAAGGCTTAAGGTTTGTAAAACAATGTTTTTCTCATGACTTTTTTTTCTTTTTGCATGTTGTCTATCTATTATGCAAAGTAATTTTCATTTTAAGATTAAAAATACTTTTATGGATCAGAAAATTTTCAAATTTCACATGCAAAATCTTTATAGTGTCCAGATAGTTATCAAACATTTCTTAAGAAAAAACTTTACATTTTGTTTGTTATTTTCAGTAATTAATCTCTGTATGGGTTTGGTAGATTTGACTGATCTTGTAACCACCATAAAAAATCAGGATATAAATATCAATTATGCCTTTTTTATTTTAAAATGAACACAAATTATAACATGAAAACAT
>NW_013670426.1:12919-42769 GCF_000517525.1 Limulus polyphemus | reverse complement strand
TTATTGTTATTTTGAAATAAGTTCTTAAACTTATTTTTCTTAAAACATAGAACAGTGAATAAAGAAGTAAAGCAAACAGTTATCTCCTATAGTTACAACCTTTGTACTTGGTTGCTGCTTGATGTAGGTTGCTAAGCCTTTAAACATTTTGCACGTGGAGGATATGAAACAAAATAAATTTTTTTAGGTTTCATATATACATTTGAATAACTAAAAATTTCATAAATTACTAAATCAATACCATAGAATTCCACTATAATTTATCAAGCTTAGTAATTAAGGGTCTAAAAAAATATGAAATTTCAAGCAGACTAAAGACACACCTTACCTCGTTGAAATATTGGTTCAAAAGAAAGAAATGGAGTCAAGCCCATTAAAATGGCTGAGAAAGCCATTAGAGGGACATTTTGAGCTTCCAATTGGTTATTCATGTCATATATATAAGTGTATATAACGGAGTGTTTCCAAAAATGGAAACAGGTGGGTGGGGTGCCACTGTGTTTGATGTATTACATGAGCAATATCTTAGCAAACAGAAAAGATAAGACCTTATTTTATATTCTAGTTTGTCAATATCAATAATTTGAGTTTCTAATTTGTACAAAACTATAGATTTAGTATTTTGATTTCACAAATATCTAATTTGAATCAGTGCTGCATTCAACATACCATGTGACACACAAAATTCGATGTTTATCTGTGTTTTTTAATATTTACTTTTAAATTAAGAAATTGAGTAATGTATAGTACTAAAATTTAAATTATAATCTACAGTTTGATACCAAACATATTGACATAAATTCATGAAATAGTAGTTCAATAAAATTTTGAATGTGAGTCAACAAACGAGATGACATGGTCTTTCACCCATGACCCGTCTCAAAAGGGTTAAGGTTTTGGATGTTACTGCCTGTGATGAGGATACTGCTGCTTTACAAAAGGACTTATGATATTGTTTGATGAGTTGAACAAATAAATGGTAGATAACATTTAGTTATGATAAATGCAAGGTAATTAATGTGGTTTATCATAATTTGAATTATAAGTGTAATAATTTTGATGGGAATAATCTTAACAGTTTTAGAACAAAAGGATCTTGGTATGTTGATTAAGCCATCCAAACAGTGTGCTGTTACTATTTATAGGGCATATGAGTTTTAGGTTGTATTTACAGAAATATTGTATACAAGTTCAAAGAGGTTATAAATTCATCATATAGGTCATTGGTTAAGCCTCTTTTGGAGTACCATGTTCATTCTTTGTCTCCTTGAGGAGGAGTTTGAATTGCAGCATTCACTGGGATTTTTAAGGAATTTAATATAGTTTCATATCAGAAAGCTTCCAGCTGTGATGAGAACAATCAAAAGATACAAGTGTGACTGAATGCTAAGTATCAAATGATTTTTTTTGGCCACATTAATTCAAAAATATGAATGATTTATACCTTGTGATGTATTATGAGACAATATTACTTCCTTGACTTGGGCTAGTGTTAGGAAATAAGTTATATTCCCTCTAAATATATATACATTTTTCTAACTTTAGTTCCAGTTCAAACCATTTTAGTTTTAAAAAGAAATAGAAAAAAATATCTTCTAGGTAATCTTTTTAATCAGTTGCAATATGCAACAGCTGAATAGTAGAAACTAAAAAAAAATAATTAATTTTCGAAATATATGTGTAAAAAGATTTAGGAAATTCTTCTCATTTTTTGATTTGTATCGATATTGGACAATCAGTGTGGATTCTGTATATGATGAAAATGTTTTATTTATGTAAGTTATTATGATTCTTTTTTTTTTGGTCTTCTTTCTTTTGATTCCAATGGTAATTAAACTTAAGAAGCCCATCAGATAAGCCCAGTATTTTAAAAAAATGATTAACGTTTGTTGATTTTTATACTGAAGTGTAGAAAAATGATTTTCCATGTGAATGTTAGACGTTATATATGGTGAATGTTAAACAGTATTAATTCAAAAGAGAATTATAAAAAAGTTAGTTAATAGTAATTATAGATAATATTATGAAGTCTTCATATTTGAAATGTAACTGCTCTTTAGGCCAGTATGTTGTAAGTATAAATTTATAGACATACTGATTACAAGTCAAAAACAAGTAATTATCTTTTTATGTAAATCACTAGTTACTCCTGGCTTCTTCACATGGAATACTGAATACAGTTTTGGTTTCTACATCTAATTAAGGATATTGGCCTATTAGAAAGGGTTCGGAAGAAGGCTAGTAGGATAAATCCAGTGATATAAGGGTTATCTAATAGGGTTAGGTTGAGATTTATTGTACTATTTGGGGGGGAGGGGTAAATGATCATATTGAAGGTTACAAGATTATTCTTGTCAATAGGATAAAGGCCTCTGATCTATTTGTGCTGATTCTAGGACAATAGGAAGAGAGAACACGTTAACATTTGAAAAATAAAACCTAGGCTCCAATGAAAATAGTTTTATTTTTCAAACAGTGTGATTTACTTATGGAATCACTTGCTTTCAGCAGCAATATGGAGGCCAGTAATGTAAAAGAGTTTAAAATGGGTATTTATAATTTCATGAAAAATAAAAGGTGGGCTTAAGTTTCTTAGATGTGAAGGGACAGACTTGAAGCTCTAAATAGTCATTTGTTGTACATATGTTATATGATCATCAATATAGTGAATAGTGTAAAATGTATATAATAGATAGGGTAGTGGAAACTGCTTAATGAATTTTCACCATTGAACAAAAAAAAAATCTTTTAAAGTTTTCAAATTTGCAAAATATTTTTAAGAAGTTTTGTATACTACTTTTAATTTTTTTTATAAAATTAAAGGATTTTTGCTGATAACATTGACAAAAATAAAAAATAGACTGAACAAACTCTGGAAACATTATTCATCCATGAATAAGATAAAAATAAGAAGTGTAAAAATTAATATGTAAGTTTTGGTAATATTTTACATATTCACTTTATGTTAACTACATATTTTTACAGGATTCAAGTTGTGCACAGAATAATTGAAACAGAAAATGGACAGTTTGTGAGAGATGTAGAACCCAAAACATCAGAACTACAGGAAATGTTTCCGCAGTGATGAAGCTAGGATGATACCATCTCTAATAAGGAGGAGATTTACATACATGCCAAGAGACGTGAGAATTTTCTTATATAAAGATGGTAGTTGACTTGCCAAGTACTGGGACTATGCAGACACCTTCCTTCTGCCACTGGCTGACTGCCATGCGTCTTTCACGTCTTATTGGACTCTTGCTTGTGGTTTTGGTCATAGTTCCACTTATTACACACTATTACCTATCTAAGGTGAGATTTCATTTTTAAAAGTTTCCAAGATAAATCACATTTTTAGTACTGTACAATATTTAATATTTTTAGCTCTTTTTTTTTAAATTAGAAATGTGTTACACAAAAAGTTGTTTTGCAATTAGTAATTCATTGCATTAGTGCAAAATTTACTCAGTTATTTCTGAATGCTTATATATATGCAACAGAATCAAAGTAACAAGATTTTACATAGTACAAATTTTATCATGAACCTTACTATTATGACTTACGTACCCATTGCATTACCAGCATTATAACAATTACATCATAAGCTGGTGCAATACACGTAAGCATATATAATGAGAGGAAGTTTGTTCAAGGCTTGTGGCATGTGCAGAAATTTCATTGGAAGCTGCACTCAAGGTAATAGCTCTTAGTGGTGCAAAGAAGCAAGTGTGTATCTGAAATACATTTTTAGATAAGGAAAGTGTAATTTTATTTTTTACTTTGAAATATCTTGTACAATAAAATTTTGTCTAACATTAGACTGCACTTATTGTATTTTTTTAACTTTCTAAAGCACTAAAAAGTTAGCGTTTGAAATTTATTTGTCCTACTTCCTGCTAACTGGCACCAGATCTATCAGGCTAATCTTTTCTAATATTATAATAATCCAGGGATTATTTAGCTTAAATCTTTAAAACTTCTCAACAAACTAACACAAATTTGTTCATGAACAAATGCTGTTTCTTACTGTTTATTAAAGGAAAATAACTCTACGTTTTACTTATATGTGTTCAATTATGTGCAGTTTTCAATTGTACATATTAAATTCACTTTTGTAAGGTGAAAATCCTGTTTCACTATGTAACTATAAAATTATGCTACTGCCTACTGTAAGTTTGTTGAACTTCATAAACATGACCATCCCAGACTATACCACCCATGGATTACATGGGTAAAGCAGGAGGAGATTGCTGCCCAGTCCTGCCGTTCCTGGAGTGAATAACTTTGTATGGTCTGCTTTTAAAAATAAGGTTTTGTGGTCACCCATTGCACTGTCTCTGGTGATGACATTCCTCCAGACTCTTCACTGCATTGTCACACTCCTTTCTTCGAGTGGAGTATGGGAGTCCTTACCACTTTCCAGTTCCAAGCCGCTGGGGTGGTTAAACATGGAGGCACCCTGCTGAAAGAGTTCTACACAATAACAATTCAGTCACAGAGTAGGGCGGTGATATCCTCCTATTTGCGAAAACCAATGATAACAGAGTGAGATGTCAGAATGCAGTTCACCCCTTCGATTGGGAGCCCTCATCCTACCCTTATGTGAATGTCGGTACCTCGTGGCAGGTTTTGGATTAAGAGTGAACCAATGAACATAAGTCCTCAAACAGGTTTCGGGTTGTCAATTTTCCTCCCTCAATTTCCTCTGTCTGTGTTGTAGATGACAACAGGTGGGATTGTTCCAGTTCTGTCTTTAGCTATCCCTCATCCTCTCTTCTTACAGGGATGTTATTGTCATTTGGATGGACCCTGTCTGTTTCACAGTTGGGGGAGTTAATTGCATGTGATAGACATCCTTTCAACACTGGATGTCAAGTTCCCAGATTGATAGCTCAGAGCTAATCCTTGTGTCATACTCAGAAATCAGAGTGGTTTTTAATCCCCTGATTCTTGGGTTTCAGGTGAAAATGGTATGATCCTCATCCTACCCTCTCGCGAATGTTGGTATCCCGTGGGCAGGATTTGGATGTAGTTGACTTACCGAGTATGATCCACCGTGCCCTAGGCACTCTACACCTAGGGGTGCATCCTTTGTTTACCCACCTTTCTCATTGTGAGATTGAGTTACAGTATATTTCTATGGTTAGGACCACTTTCCTGCCACATTCTCTCTCACTCAGATGTGCTCCTCTTATTTTCCACCCTTATATAATACACATTCTACAGTTGGGCAAAGAGTATACCTGGCTCATAAATGGTGCGGTTCCCCTTATCTTCAGATCTGAATCTCATTACCAGGGGTATCCTTTGGACGTTTTTTGGGGGTACTTCTGTCATTCCCTCGCACCAATCCCTTCTCCATATCAATGTGTAATTCTAAGGAGTGTTACAAAGTAAATCACACTTTTTTCCCCGAAAGCATAACAAAGTAAAATAAGATTTTAATTCAATCAAAAAAGTAATTCCAAGTATCAATATCACTTGATTGGGCCACCATTGTTCTCATGCACGAGATTTGCAAAAGATTTCAGCAAGGCAACAAACATGTCTGTTGTTGTGGCTGTCTCTGAGAACACATCAGTGAGAACATGAATCAAAGATTCACATTTGTGTCTCTCGCATTCAGGCAAAGTTTCCAACATTTCTTCTGTCCATTACTGAACGAAAGCTCCGACATTTTGGGGGGAGATTTAAATCTGGAGATTTCCCAATCCACACTCCACGCTTTTTCATTGACCACTCTTTCAAATTCAACAATTCTGAAACTTTTGAGGCATTAATTAGTTTTTAAAACTGGCATTGCAATGTGGCGATTGGAAGACTTGAATTCTTGAATCATGTCTGCAACTAGTTTCTGAGCCATCCTGAAGGCACCACATGTGACATGAACCTGAGTTCTAGTGATTACCATGATTCAAAAGTTTTTGCAAAAAATAAAATTTGAAGAGTCATATGCCCAAGAGTATGTTGAAATGACATTTTCTCACGAGTGATGATATTTGCAGTCCTACCAAGTTTGTTATTACTTCGGGGAAAAAAGTGTGATTTATTTTATAACATCCCTTAGCTAATCATTTGAGATGAGGTAAGTACCGTATCAGAAGTTATAATTTTCCTAGACTTAAAATGTATTTCCAATAGGTACTTCCCTCCTCTCACACTTCTCACCCTTCCTCTCCACATTTGTCTGGTGCTGACAGTTTGGTAGAGGAGTGTAGAGAGAGTCACATGTGTTATGTGATGCTCCTATTGGTGAGGAGGTAATGCAAGAGAGACATATTGGAATCTTGTAATTCCAATAGGGGGGGGGGGAGTGAAAGGCTTGTAGCATGTGTAAAAAAAATTATAACTTGCAAGGTAATTATAGTAAATATTATATTAAAGCTTTGAATAAAAACTTCTAAATGATAAAAAAGTAGATGCTTTTTTTTTAATGAAACTACTATCTTATGCCATGTCAATTGAGAAAATTACAAAACCAGTACTTTAGCAATTCATCACAAAAATACTTGGAGAGTAATTAACTGAAAACAAAAAATGCTAGAGCCTCTAAAAGTCTCAGTGATGTTGACAGTTTATTGAATGGCAAAAAAAAATGTATCAAACAAAAAATTTCTATCTTTGGTAAAGATTCAAAATTTCAGTACCTGTGAATCACTCAATGACTACTAGCATTATTTAATTCTTAGAAAAATGTGGATAAATTGTATTTTGCATCTGCATCAAAGCTATTTAAAATTTTGGAATATACATTTCTTTTCATTTTTTTTTCAGAATCATTAATAACTAATTGAGTCTCTAAGCTAGTATTCTTTTTATTCTAATTTAAGTAAACTACAGATAAAGCATTTCTGCTTACATGTTTTGAATAAATTTTTAGATGACACTAAGTCAAGTAATTGAAGGTGACTAGATGTAAAATCTCCATTGGTATGTCTAATTATCAATTAAACTATTGATATTACCATCTGTAAGAAGTTGATAATTAGCCTCATCTGTAAACCCTAAAAACAAAACTGTGTTTAGTGTCTTTATATGAAATTAGTGTTAAAGTAGTGAATACTGTACATGCATTTGTGAAGTTAATGACAATCTTGAGAATAAATATATCCTAATTGAAAAACTATCTGGTCTTAAATCAAAATTGGTGCTGTTGTGATGGCTGGTAAACATAATGGTGTTAGTGCTAAACTTGGCAAAAATCACAGTTTCTTATTTAAATGCATTAAACAGCCCATAGAGTGTCTTTCTCAAGTGCCAAAATGTTGAATACATGTTCAAATATTAAAGATCAGTTGACTATTACTTAACTGTTGCTAAAATTCTACTGTATCCATGTGTGATAACTGGACATCTATGAAAGAACCAAAATCAATTCATTGGGTTTCTATTCATATTAAAGACACCAGATGGAATTAGAAATGTAAAGTTGGGAAAGAAACCATAACTTTAAATTTACATATTATATATTAACCTGTGAACATAAGAAAACATTTAGATGTGCTACCACTTTGTGCTAATTGAATTTGATGCTCAAGAAAGATCTTGATCTATCCATGGTAGAACCAATTGTAAATACTACCTTAAGTTAAGCTTTATTATTCTTTGGAATAAATCTTGAATCTATGATTGCTATAGAAACTTTTATATTTGTGAGGCTGGTTGTGAATGGAATGATCCTTTTTATTAAGAATTATTTGCTAGAATGCCTTTTCAAATTTATCATTAAGCACGGGTATTAAAAGAGGTTTAATTTCAAATTTGGAACAACATTTTCCATGCAATTAATTTGATACAGTTTCAGTTTCAAGTGCGATTCTACATCTAACTTAGCTAAATGTAAAAATAATTCCCTGCAGCTACACCCAACAATCCTTGACTGATATATAATCACTGTTAATTGTATTTTGTTAAAAAACATAGTTGTTCATTTAAATTGTCTATCATTCAGAATCTCTCATCACAACAGTATGTTTCCTGTACTTGCAACTACGTATAGCTTTCTTTTTTTTTTAAGTGGATCAACCAAAGAATTGTTTATCATTTTGCTGTTAATACAGATTCTGTTTTATAAGGATTGGAATGCCAATTTTATATTCAAATTTGTACTTTTGTTAGTGAGTGATCTGTTTTTGAGAACTTGTATCATTCTTCTTTTATTTTATTTCTCTTCCTATTTTCTCTTTTTGAGTAAGTACCTTTACAAATCTGGCTTTTTGTAGCAAATGATAGTTAAGATGTGGAAGATTGTTGGATTGAACATCTGTGTCTTCATCTAATTCACTCTCATATATGTTTTATTAATAGAGGCTAAGTTTGAGAGACTGCTCATCTCCACCACTGTGAGATATCTATTTTGACAAAATTCTTCTTCCACCAGGGCACACTATACTGTTTCACACTGTAATTTGTGATATGATTTTATATGCATATGCGTGAGCAGCATTGTTTATGTCCTGGTTTTTATATTTAAATTGAATTACTGTTTGAAGATTCCATTATATTAGGCTCAATTATCTGTAAATTTTAGAATTAGCATGAGTATGCAGAATGTTTGTGTAAAATATGTATATATATATATATGCTTTATTTTTTTGTGTAGTTTGTAGGAGAGTTGCAAAATTCAGATGGACATCAAAAAGGTATTGAGATAGAGGATTTAAACAGTTTGAAGTTGGGAGACCTTAAATCACGCATTGAAGAAATGCTGAGAATAAAGACTTCTGTTAGTAATGAACTACGATCTTTGGAAAGTCATAGACAGAAACTTCAGGTAATGTATAATAAAATTAATTAGAGGAAACAAACTTAAGATAAATGTATTAAGTTTATTTATGGCATTCATTAGTTTTAGAACTTTTTAAAATTGATACATATGCATTTGTAAGTTGACTACTTCATATTATGAAGCAATGAAAGTAAACTTTCTAACAAATATTATTTTAAATGAAAAATCCAATAAGTGAAAAGTTGGATAGAGCATTAACCCTGTTAGCCCAAGGACCTGGGTTCATGCCCCAGTCCCAGAGCTTCTTTTCACTTATCAACATTTTCACTTACAGTAATGTTTGTTAGTAAGGACAGATTAATTACTCTTGGTACATGATGTATTTCACTATTGTGATTTTTGTTCAAATCCAAATAAGTTTGGTTCTAGTTTAAAATATTTTTTATTATAATGTAATTGCAAAGTATTTATTTATTTGTATTTTATGTTGAAATAGGAATGCATTAGCATTATTTGTTGAATTTGTATTATTAAAAACTTGTATGAAATAAAAGATTTTGTATCAAATTTTAAACCTTACAATGTTTGTGATATTTTTATGATACTCCATTTGAACATATATTTTTGTATTGGTTGTGTGTTTGTAAATTTATATCTAAGAGAGAATGATGAAAGCCTAAGATTAATTTTGTACTTTTTTCTTTAACCTATCAGTATGAAGTAATTATAAATTTTCTTACCAATATAATATGTTTATGCTGTTTTACAGGCAGAAATAACAACTATTAATCAGAAACTAGAAAAAATGAAAACTGAATATGGACGACTGGAAGTTGAACTACAGAAATTGAGACTATCTGTTGAACAAGCTCAGTATGAGCAGAAAGAAGCATTGGAGAGAAATATACCTCACATTGCTGCACCAAACAAAATCCTCCCATCTCTTCTGGATAATGTAATCTTGGATGTTCCATCTTTGAATAAAGTTAAAACCTGTAGAATGCATTCATGTTTTGATTATTCTAGGTGTTCTGTTGCTTCAGGTTTCCCTGTTTACTTTTATCACCCAGATGATTATCGTCTCTCCTGGAACCAATTACAAAAAATTGTAAAAAAAGCTGTGACTGAGTCTTTAAATACAAATATTCATGTAACCTTTGATCCAATGATAGCTTGTATATTTGTTGTGTTGGTAGGACAGGTTGAGGTAGGAAATTACAATAAATTGTTTCTTGAAAAATACTTACATAGTTTGACACATTGGGGTGGAGATGGTCGAAATCACATTCTTCTGAATTTGGCATCATCTTCCAATACAAGTGATATATTTACTGGTGTAAATACTGGACGTGCAATAATTGTTCAATCACATTTTTTATCAAGTTCATTTCGAGATCGATTTGACATTATTGTTCCTCCACTGATTCTTCATACTTCACAACAAGAAATCTGGAGAGAGGTACCACTTCTTTCTCCTGCCAGAAGGAAATATCTTTTATCATTTCAGGGTGAACAGAAAAATCAATTGATCAATTCTCATTTTAAATATGTGCAGCATTTACAAAGTCATAATAAAAGTTACTATAGTAATGATTTGACTGGAATTTCTCCTTTGCAAGAAGATGTGGATTCTTCTCTAGTAAATTCAAGGAGACTTATGAAAGTTGAATATTCTAGTGACAGTTCTGATAATCAAGTGATTAATGTTCTGAAACAGATGATATCTGATACAACAAATGATAAATTTTGGTTTGAGTTTTCTTGTCCAAAAGGTACTCTTGATGGTGAGATAAGTGAATGGTTACTGTGTGCTGATCAGACTCGTGAAGAAATGCTCAAGGACTCTACTTTCACTTTGATTCTTTCTCCACTCAGCTATAATATTGTTTCTAGTGTTCACTTACAATTTCGACTGTTTGAAGCTTTTAAAAATGGAGCTATTCCAGTGATTTTAGGAAATTATATTAGACTGCCATTTGATGAATTTGTAGACTGGAAGCAGGCTGTACTTGAGCTGCCCAAGGCAAGAGTTACTGAACTTCATTACATATTAAGAACCTTTACAGATTCAGACATACTTCTTATCAAGAACAAAGGTCGGCTTCTTTGGGAGCGATATTTATCAACAACACAACAAGTAATTGATACCACATTGGCATTACTTCGAAGTCGTATTGGCATTCCAGCTGTTGCAGTTAGAGATGAACCATCTCCAAGTGTTTTTAATGAAACATTTAAACCTCTGAAGTTAACAACATTTGTGCTAACAGATTCAGAAGTAGATGAAAGTCTTGGTCCGCTTGAACCTCCTTTTCCTTCACCAACTTTTCGACGAAATTATAGCATTCCTTTAACTCAGCAGGTTTACCTATGGAATAATTTGGTTAATCCATTTTTCTTGTATCCACATACGCCTTTTGATCCTGTTTTGCCATCAGAAGCTAAGTTTACAGGTAATGTTGGTCTACACTTCCTACATACAAAGAAAGATGAAAATTCTAAGGTTAATTTAATATTCAAAAAAAAATTTAAATGTTAGAGTTTATTAATTATATTTTAAGTAATCTATGACATTTATGAAGTACACCTTATCTGTGAACATAAACTACTTTTTTCAAGAATATAACAAATACTTTTTTTAGCATGTTAGAATTTGCATGAAAATGCCCAAAGAAATAATACATTTGTTTTTAATACTTTCTGTTATATTTGTTCTTACAATGCTTATTTGATTTGTGAAATAACTTGATTTTCTTTACATGTATGTATTGTTGTCCAACTTAGTGCTAATTTTAGCCACCAATACTATATAAGCATCTTAAATAAGTGAACTAAATCAACTCACTTAAAAAAATTATTTTCAATTAAGAATCTTGAAACCAGTTATAAAAAATATGCCTTAGTTGCATTTGCTGATATTCAAAATGTGAGTATTCTTAATATATATATACATAATATTCAATATTACATTGACCTTTTCTTATCTAGCAATCATGACATAGTACATTTACCAATTTTTAGCAACTTAAAAATACTACTGTCTTCATGAGTACTAGTTCATTGTATAAAAAGATTTGCATGAAAATTTAATCCTTTGTGGTAATTCAGGGATGCACCTAGTTCACAGTTGCTCAATTTCCACAAAGTGGGATTTGTGAACCTAATATACAGAAAAACTAATGTAATTATTTCTTGCAGGAAAATTTAATGAGACAAAATGTAATGTGAAGTTGAAATTAAATTACTTTTTTTAAAGTGCAAACAGAAAAATCACTGATCACCTATAGTTGTCGGACTTGTGCATTGGAAAATAAGGGGGGAAACTAAAAAGAAATGAATAGTGTCCTAGAATTAAAGTAGATTAAAGCAAAATTAACTTGAAGTTGAGCTGAAGTTAGTATAAAATGTTCACAATCAGTAAATAGAAATATAGTTAAAGACTAACTGAACTCCTCAACCTGAAAGTGCCAAAACTGCATGCACAATACACAATCTTTCTGAAGTTCACTAATTACAAATGGGGGCACCAAAGTGCAAAAGCATTTCTGCTCCATGTGATTTCCACAAGGTAATCCTCAAACACAAATTCAAGGAGTATGCAATACTTTTTCCTTGACTGGTCACGCTAAAAAAAGTAACTATTCAGGTTGAATTTAGCACACGATCTCATTTAGATTTTTAGAGTGTTTCAAAATTAGAACATAGAAACATTTAAGGTTTTGTAGATAAGAAATATGTACTATGGGAGAGTATGATGTATAGATTTTGCATATTATATATTTGTAGCTGATTCCAGATACTTTTGAAATACTAACCAAACACACTGTTACATCAAATGACTAAATAGTAGGAATGTGCAGTGAATTTGCTTGTTTTATTAACTGGAAAAACTCTGAAGAGTACAATAAAAGTGAACAGACACATCATAAATGTTATAAAAATATATCTTGCACGAAATAGTAACAAGAACCATTAAAATTTCAAATCTCACATGTGCTAATATTTGGTATTAATTAATGTGATTAAATGTGTTAAAAAAATTTAAATGTAATAGAGGTAACAAAATACCATACTTCGTCAGTTTGTCACATGAGCATGATGTATCTGTAAGCTTTTCATGGGCTCTGTTAATATATTGTGTATGTTGTATGTTATGATTAGTTCATCCACAATTTTTGTGTGAAACAGGTAAAATCAATCTAAATGATAAAACTAAAAGATATAGTTTGAATTTATCACTAGAAAGTTTAGTACAAAACAAAAATAAAAAAATACATTGTAAGTACTAAGGTAATCTTTGTTTCATTAATCCAACTAAGAAAGTATGCTGCTTTGTTTGTTTGTTTGTTTTGCTGTTGCAAAATATTTTCATTCGACTCTAAAGTTTTAATGTAGTTTGAACATGCTAGGTGCAGAATTCTGTTGGTTGTAAGCAGTTACGACTTATTTTAAGATGTTGTCCATTTTAGGTTCTGGATATGGATTCAGACCAATTCGCCAAGGGGAGGGTGGAGCAGGAAAGGAGTTCAGTGAAGCTCTTGGTGGGAATGTTCCACGAGAACAATTTACAGGTAAAGAAATTGAAAATAATGCCTAATTTTTTTTTTATTGATTTCATTTATATGATCGAAATAACTGAATTTATTTACAGATATTCCAGAAACTTTTCCATTCAAAGAAATAGTGTTGAATGCAGGTATTAAAGTCTGAAATTTCTGTTTAAATAAAATTGTCAAATGCTTTCATTTGTAGGGAGAAATCTAACAATTTGACTTTTTGATATTTTATTAAACTGTTTTATCTTATTACCCATTTGATATATATTTTAAACTTAATTTCTAACTGTAAGCCTCCCAGTAGCTCAGTAAGTCTTGATAGTTTATGTCATTAAAAAATCAGGTTTCAATACCCATGGTGAGCAGATCACAGAGAGCCCATTGTGTATCTTTGCACTTAACAACAATCAAAACAAATCTAACTGGAAATTAATGTAGACATAGAATTAAAGTTGAGAAAAATTACATTTTAAGACATCTTGCTTGACAGTTCTGTGCTGTATATAAGTTTGTTTGTTTTTTTTACTCAAAATCTTTTGAGTCAAATTTGTAATTTATTCTTTGTTTTCTGGAATATCTTTTTTCTCAGTTGTGATGCTCACCTATGAAAGAGAAACAGTAATGATAGACTCTTTACAAAGATTAAAAGGTTTGCCATACCTTAACAAAGTTATAGTGGTATGGAACAGCCCAAAACCTCCCATACCTGAGCTGAGGTGGCCAGAAATTGGAGTACCGATTCATGTAAGTGTAGAATTATGAAAAGTATTTGAAATCCCTTGCATAAATTTTGATGTTATTTTAATGGAGATCTAAATTACTTCTATATGAAAAAACTCTGTTCAAATTGTAGAAAAAAATCAATGTTGTTTATTGTAACAAATTAGAAATGTGTTTCTCTGGTTATAAACTATATCATTTCCTTATACTAATCATGTAAGAAATTTACAAAATATGGCCACAAATTGTTTCTTCTCTCAGAATTATAAATGTATAAAGTCTCTACCATTTGTAATATATAATACTATAGGGTACTAATACAGGTTATATTTGCTACTGACAAATTTAGCTGCATAGTTGAAGCAGCTTCCTAGTACTGAATTTGTCATTTATTTTGGCTAAATATGATATATCACTGTGACTTCTCTCATTTCCTAGATATTTTCCTGCTTAATCAAGGAAACATTATACAGTTAATTTGTAAATCTCATCAAACTATGTCAGTTTATTCCACAATTATAAGTAGTATACAAGTGTGTATCTCAACAAAAGTAGAATTGTAACTCCTGTTATTTTAGCAGATTTCGTTATCTAAACATGGAAGTTTTTCATTAGGTGTCTAAACATTTCATGTAATCAAAATTGTTTAAAATTTTTAATTGGAATTTTCGCAGTATACAAAGGAATGTTTGGAAGTTATAGTCAATTTCATATCACAAAAAGGTAAAATCTCTGTTAAAATTATATATAGAATAACAACTAGATATGGAAGCAAGAAACCTCAGAGTACCCTTAAAACTTTATTAGGCTGAGAAATGCTCTGTTTCAAATAAATGGGGAAATTCTTCAATTACATGTAATGCTACTTAATATCCTTCTTTCCTATAGTAAGCTATTTGAATATGATGTTAATTTAAAAATATTTTCCAGTTCACTGCATGTACAAAATGTGTGTTATCAGTCAATCGACTGCCATTGTTGTTGTTATCCTTCTGTTTTATATTTTCAGACAGATACACTTTACTTAGCAGAAATATATCACTTCAAATACTGTAAATTAAAAACAACTAATTGCTTGATAATTATACAGTGAATTAAAAAAAATCAATATGTATGTTTAAAATGATTTTATTAATTTGTGTTAACTGCTACATGGATATATTAAAAATAGCATGTGACATAAATGAATATTATTTACTCCAGTTAGGGCTCAAAGTTAATGCTAGCAAACTAATAAAACAGCAAACTAACCAGTACAGGAGGTTATCATAACTGATTAGCAAGACAGTTTCACTTGCTAGTGATCACCATTTTATCTGTGGCATACTCTCACTAAGTATCAGGAAATAAGAATAGTGGAACATCAGCTTTGACTGGTTTGATTGGTTGACAAAGCAATTAATATGAGGGCCAGCTAATTAGACTTGCACCATCTGGTCTTTGCCATGCACCTTTGCTAGCAGCAGGGGTTAGAAATACTGTGCCCAAGTGGTTGCTCATTGGAGGTAGTTATAGAATAGAAATCCTATAAACTGCAGCTGTTATTGTTTTCTACACAAGATTCTGCCTAACTTGAGCATCTTAACATTTTGATATTTGGAAATATTTAAAGAGGAAACATGACACAGTAGATTTATGCACATAGGTAAGAGGCATACATATTTATTAAATTTTAATACATGAAATAATCAATTATTACACAGTTACAGTTAATTTTAGAGAATAATTTGTCCCAGATTTGCTAGTGAGAAAAAATAACTAGCAATCATTTGCTACTTGCAAATGCTACAAAGTCATGCTACTAGCGATAATATGGTGGACCACTTTACACACTTCTTGTTAGAAAATGTCCTGCAGGTGCCCAGAATGTTACTAATAAACATGGATGATCCAAACTTCAATTGGAAATTCTGAAAATTGTGAAACACAAAATTCTAACTAACCATGAAACGCATTAATAAGATTGTATCTTTCAGACTACATGTTATTTACAATTCTGTCAAAACGGGCTTAGGCTACTGAATGGAAAATAGCCTCTTTTCTGTCGAGTTTGTACTATCTGTTCAAAGACTCATCATCAAGGAGAGGGGATTTCAAGATTGTAACTAGTACTTCTTTGATGTCTCTGAAGTTTGTTAACCAGAGATGGTTGGAAAATGTGCCTCTCTCTAAAAGAGTTATACCGATGTGGGACAGAATAGTTGAGCATGTCCAGGTAGTAGAAGCTAATAAAATCACTGAACCAACTAACAAGTTATATGAAGAGATCATAGAATGCATTATGGATGCATTCTTTTGTGGCAAAGCTGCACATCTTTAACCCTGTCACTATGGGCAGGTCACAGGGGTGCATGTCATAATGGTTTAGTTATTTTCAAAATTTAATTAAGCAACTTCATTATCATTGTGAGTCAATAAAGTTTGCATCAAAACATAGTTTATACTTCAATGTTGAACATTATATATGTTTAAAAATCTTAAATCGAAAGAAAATATAAAAAAAAGCTAACTATGTTTTTTCATGTGTCATATGATATGTCTTCTTGTCTTATTGCTCAGTTTTATCATACCTAACATACAATGTCTAAAGTGATTAACACATTAGAATCTCAAACTTTAGGCACTTAAAAGCTAAAATATAAAATAAGAACCTTTTTAATTTGCTGAGATGTCAATATATTTTTCACATCTACAAGTATAGCCCCACCCACTACTATATTATTTTGAAACCTCTTGTCTACTCATGCCTACTTCTCTTAAGTACATGCTTATAACCAATAGTAAGAGCACATCCTAAACTACATTAATCTGAAAGTCATTTGTAATTGGTATGAAGAGAAAGCTTGTAATTTCAGGAGAAAAATCGAAGTTTGTTCCTCTGAACAGAAATATTTTTTTAACCCACATTTAGCTTAGTTAGAAAACCATGTAAATTACAGTGGTTTTAAGTGTACTAGTATAATAGTTTGATAATTGTTTGATTTCCTAAAATGCATCTTTGATATCTACCAAAATTAATTTGTCTTTCCCCTGCACGTGAGAGAATAAACAAGGCTTACGGTAATGCTTAACAACTACTTGCACAAGTACAAATCAATTTTGTAACATCATAAATACCAGAAATCATTGGAACTTCAGAGACAATACTAAAAAAATGAGAGAACACAGTCCTCACTTTATTTTGCATTTTTCAGCCTTAAAGTTTTATGGTGGTTATGAGGTCGGTCAGATTGACAGACTCCATAATAGAGTTAGGGTAGAGAAAATAACAGATATAATATCAGGTTTTTATGAAAATAAAAGTGTGATATTTATTTAAGAGGTTGTAAAAATTACAAAAAATGAAAGTAAGAAAAGTATTTTTAATCTTAACACTCAAACCACTTTGCACTTGTAACATTCAACATTCTGACTCCATGTATTCACGGACAAATGTTTATTCAAAGCTTGAAAAAATTTATGAAGATACACAAAACATGTTAAAAGTTATAGTATGTAAACTCTGATGGTCATGTGATCAGTGTAATCCACCAAGGCAGTAGCGAGAGAGTTAATTGGTTAATTCCTCTCAACCTACCAGACTGACATACCAATGGTCTGTTTTTTAATTGATGATCTATGCATGGTCTTTGATGAGAATGTTTATAAAGAGTGATGAACTGGAACAGTCAAATGATGAAAGACAAGTAAGAATACATGTAATAGATAAGAAGATCCTTGTGGAATACAAAAGAGTTTGTATTGGATTCTCCAGTGAGAAAGTAATGAAAGACAGAAAACCAAGTGAGAGACAACTACGTGAGTTCTGAATGGAAGCCAGACATTCTCTGATAGAACTGCTGGAAAAGATGTTATCCAAGTTTCCAGTTTCATACTCCTTAGTATGGCATATGTCATGCTTGAATCTTCTAAAGATAGCTTCTGAAAAAATGAGAGCTGCACAAAGAAATTCAAATACATCGTTTTCTTTGGTTCATCCACGAAGATTGTGTCTTCCAATTCCAGGCACTGTCATTTGGTCCTTCTTTGGATCTGTGTGTTTTGTCAAGTGGTATGCTCTTTTGCCCATCATTTTCACTTGTTGGGCTTTGGACTCTCCTTTTCATGGTTGACTGGTTTCTGTTTGCCTCTTCCCATGCCCTGTCAGTCAATCACACATATTTATTTCTTTGGGAAGCTAATTGTGTGGGGTTTTCTGATCCAGTTGGAGAAGTCCATTCTTAACCCTACTCAATATTTTAATTCCATTGGAGGTTTTTCTTCAATTCTCTTTTTCATTGGGCCCAGCCTTCTCCACTTTGGTTCATGGATATGGATCAGGAAGTCTCAATGGCCCCACCTTCTCCCTTTATCACTACACAAGGGTTTCTCTCTCTTTTGGGGATATGAGCTTTCTTGGACCAAGCTCACATGCATTCCATTCAGTGGATGCTTCTTGACCAATGGAATTTTTCCAACAATCCCTTGGACCATCCCATTACCCTTCTTCCTGAGATCAGGGACAACCTTGTTTGGTGACTTGACAGGGAACTGACCACAATGGGGAGTTCTCATTCCTCCACCTTGTCCAGAGTCTCATTTGTTTACTGATGCTTCCTTGGTGGGTTGGGGGTCTATCCTCGATTCCCAAGAGATTTCTGGTCAATTTTCCATCGAGGTGGCTACTCTCTAATTCCAACATCTTGGAACTTTTGGCAGTTTGTCAGGCTCTGTATCAATTCCTACTGACTATTCCACTGTCACTGGCTATATCACCAAGCAAGGGGGAACCAAATTCAGATCTCTGTGTTTTCAGACTCTGGATCTTCTTTATTGGGCCCTATAGGGCAATTTGGCGTGTCACATTTCTGGTGTTATGAATCTAGTGACTGATAGCTTATCTTGACCCAACTATGTTCTCCCCACATAGTGGTCCCTTCTTCTTCAAGTATTTTGGTTGGTGTGTTTTCAACAGGAAACACTGCATGTAGATGTGTTTGCCACTTACTGGAAATGCCAAAATACATTCCTTTTGTCTCTTGTTCCACACTCATCAGCTTTGGGAGTAGATGCGTTCAGTCAAGATTGGAGGAGTCTTCAACTATGTGCCTACCCTCTGATCAGATTCCTCTCCTGAGTGTTTTCCCTTATCCTGACCACTCCTTGTCTTGTCCTGCTCATTGCTCCATATTGGCCTGCTCAAACTTGGTTCCCTCTGCTCTGACCCTTATAGAAGCAACATACCCTGCCATTTCCTCTGTCCCAGTCTCTCCTCCTACAACTGGACATAGTTCATTCCGATGTCACCAAACTTCATCTTCACACATGGCTTTTGTTCTGTCCCTTGCCTCAGCTCAAGGACTCACCCCCTCATGTAGTATCTTTCCTTTCCTGTTCCATTCAATTTTCCTCCTTGTCTGTGTATCAGAGGCATTGGTCAACCTTCAGACCTTGGTTCTTTCACCATGGTTTCTGCCCCTCCCATTCTTTGGTACCTCATCTTTCCCAGTTCTTTGGTACCTCATCTTTCCCAGTTCTTTGAATGTTGTTGGATAAGGGTTTGTCCATGTCAACTGTTTCTAGTTATGAGGCTGCTCTGCCAAGCACCTTCTGATTCTCCCACTTCCAGAAAGGTTTCTCCTCCCATGTAACTTTTCTCCTTTTCTGTTACTTTCATCTTGTCTGTCCTCCATGTCCCTTTGTTTTGCTGTATTGGATCTCAGTTTTGTCCTTCATATCATGTCCAGTTGTCCATTTGAATCCATTGCCACATGTTCCTTGTACCATCTTCCTCCTCCTCCTTTCTTGTGGTTGTTGTCATTCCAATATTTATGCTATTGATGTTTCCCTTTTATGTTATCATCATCAGGCCTTCCTTCCATAGACATCTGCTGCCTGGGCAGGTGGCTTGGTCTTCTCTCCTATTTCCTTACCTTCAATTTCCATCCTGAACTCCTGTTCAGTTCCAGATAAACTTCTTTGTCTAGTTCATTCTCTGAGATGTTATGTGGCTTGTACTGCTTCCTTTCATGTTATCCTTCTCATCTATTTGTTCCAAGGATTCCCTCTGTGTTCCCTATTGCACTCACTGGTTGGGTTTGTCAACTCATATGACTGACATATTCTGACTTGTTCATGGAAGGTCACAGTGTGCACAATGTTTCTTTTTACACAGTTTGTCATCTAACTAACTCTTTAGCTGCTCCCCTTCACCACCCTTTGGAGTCGATCATTCAGGCTAGAATGTAGGCAACTCCCAAGAAATGTGTCACACATTATCTGCACAACCTGGCTGTTTCTTCCTCAGACAGGTGCTGTCTTCCTCCTGTGGTGATTCTACACACATCTGTTCACCTTTAACAGGGGTAAGTTGACATATTATATTTTTATTTAATACATATGGTAGTAGGTATTGCCTGGTCAGGTATTCTTCATATTTTATTTGCACAAGATATGAATAATTCTATAATGCTCACTATTGAGGTGGGGTGTTTCTGTAAGACCACTGGCAGCTTGTCCAGTGGTATGTGTATCTGTGTATTTTTTTGTGCTAAAAGTTACTAGTTTCATTTATGAAAGACCCCGTCACTCTTGGACCTCATGAGTAAAGCAGTTGGGTATATTTCTGCCCATCTCTGCTGAACCTGTCTATGGATTTACAATGCTACAATCAGGGGTTTGATTTCACTCGATGGATGCAGCAGATAGTCCATCGTGGCTATTCTATAAGAAACACACATCCAACTGACCTGTGATTCTTACAGTTGGGGGTCAAGATAGGAAATTGCATACATCCATTTAATTGTCTCTAGTGTGTCTTACCTCTGGACATCCCAATGCATATTCCCCACCCCCTTCTTTTCTAGTGGAACACAGGAGTCCTTACCACTTCCGGTTCCCAGTTGCTGGAGTGGTGGACTGTGGAGGCTTCCTCCTGAGTAGGTTTTTGTAAAACAAGATAAAACTTTCTAGGCTATATGTACCCACTCGGTAAGAGGGATATAGTGTTTATAATCATTATAGTACTGAACAATGAATTATACAGTAATATTCAGTATCCAAGATGCTTCCCCCAGATGTTTTTACCTCGGTAGACCACTCTTGTTGATCATATATTTCTTATGCAAGGTGCTTCCACTGGATGTATTTGCCTGGGCAGACCTCACTTGTTGATCTCAAATTCTTATGCAAGGTGCTTCCAGTGAATGTTTTTGCTCAGTTGGACTGCACTTGGTATAATCCAACATATCTCAAGGCACTTCCCCTGGATGTTTTTTGCCTGGGCAAACTGCACTTAGCTTATTCAAGTACATTTCACAGTCCTTATGCCCTAGCCACATATTGTTATTTCATTATTCTCTCTAGCTCATTTACTGGCGCCATACTATGGCACTCTATCACTATGTTTGGTACTACATCTAGTTTCTTACAATGGATCGTTATGACATGGATTTGGACAGAGGGCTAGTTATGATGACCTTCATGATCAAACAGTAATTTATATCATTCACAATCCTCCATATCCAAGACACTTCCCTGGATGTTTTTGTCTGGGTGGACTGCACTTGTTGGTTGCTATATCTTATACAAGATATTTCCACTGGATGATTTGCCCTGATGGACAGCACATGGCATAATCCGATGTAACCCAAGGCATTTCCCTTGGCACATACATATGAGTGAAAGTGGTTGCATACACATGAGCCTTTCCATATTTGTTAACTCCATACTGATTCATGTCATAGTTATCCATCACTTCCTATACTGATTCAGGACTGTATGTCTCTTTATTGACTTCAGTTGTACCTGTCAATTCAGTTCTGCCCCAGTTGTGTTACTGTATTGATTGCTTGGCGAAGAGCATACCTGTTCCAGAAGTAGGACTGTACCCCCACTGGTGTGCTTTCTTTTCATATTCTAGCACACCTGTTCTTTCAGAGCAGTCACTTTCCACTTTGGGTGAGAAGAGGTAGTACCATTTCAAAAGTGAAAATTTTTTTACTCAGAAAAAAATTTATTTCATATTTTTATCTTTTAATTTTAACATATTTTACTGATTTTTCTACAGTTAATGTTAGGGTAGAGAAAATAACAGACAAAATATAAAATTTTACTGATAAAAAGATTTGATATTCATTTAAGAGGTTCTAGAGAATAAACAAATAAAACTTGAAAAGTGTAAGATGAAAAAAATTCTATTAACACAAATATCACATTGCATTCAGATTGACTTAGAAAAGGCTTCATAAATTCACAGATAAACCTTTAGTAAAAAATACTAAATTGACAAATCTGATTTTCTGTACACAGAAGACATGTAATGTTTAGTAAAAGCTCACCAATTTCGTGAAGATACATATAGCACACCATAAGCTATAGCTTGTATAGTTTCTTGGTTACATGTTGGTTACAAGATCAGTAAAAATGATTCGGCCCATATACAAAAATTTAATCGGTGTAACAAGTAATTCCAGAAATAGAAACAACTGTGCAAAGACTTTTTGTGTGAATGGTTACTTTTGTGGACATAAAGCATTACACTGCCAATCTCAGAAATCCTGGTGGATGTTGATGACCATATAATGTGTGAATAATCAATTAATGAGCCTGAGGATTATTCAGTTGGCAAATTCCACTAATTGCCTAGCTCTAGTACAAGTAGTGATTGATAGTGCAAACTCAGTTTAGATGGACTATTTAAGGAACAAGAAGATGTTAATAAGAGGAAAAGTGAGGAATTGTCAGGCTAATCTGTTGGAAATAAGAAGCAAGAAACAGTATATGTGCGTTTGCTCAATCACATTATATTTGTTATCTTAAAAGTTGTAGGAAAAGTAGTAGTTCTTGCATATGATACTTGCCCCTTTTGAAATCACACATGTTCTTGTTGGCATCAATCTTTTTGTATCCTAATTTTGTATTTTTAATAGAAAAGTATATGTGGACCAAATTATAGTTGCAGCAACTAGGTAGGTGGCAGCAGGTTGAAAGAAAAATTAAAATAGTAGAAACTATACAAATTAACAAAAGAGTTGCTTACATAAGTTGAACCACTTTTATAGAATCTTGGTGGATAAAATTCTGGTACATATGTTGAAGTGAATTTTATAAAAGCTAGTAAAGAATATCATACAGGAATTTGAAATTATGTATATTTTTATTGTTTTTCAGGTGATCAAATCCCAAAAAAACAGCTTAAATAATCGTTTTTTACCATATGTTGCAATTGAAACAGAAGCTATTCTGTCAGTTGATGATGACGCCCACTTACGGCATGATGAAATAATATTTGGTTTCAGGTAGTTACTTGTGTCTTGTGAATTAAGTTTTTATGCAGTAATCTGACAGATTTACTTTGTCATTCAAAAGTTAAGGTATCAGACCTAAAGCTTAAAGTTAAAAAAACTCAAAAATATTCAAGTTTGACTGAATCATAAAATATTTATTTGTGTTATATATATATGAAAGGTCTTGATTTACTGTAAAAAATATCCATGAAATTACAATACTCATGCTACTAAAAGGCTTCCAGAGTGGTAAGCTTGTGTAGTACAGTGTATGTAATTTTCATTGTTAGATTTTAGTTGCATTTTGATTGCACTTCAATATTTCTTAGAATTTGCACTTGTAGAAGCAAAACCTAGTTGACTGACAGTTAAACTTAAAATAATAATATTTTTTTATATAGCTATTTATTTTGTAGGAGAATAGTTCTGTTAAAGAAGATACTAACTGTAGAATATGAAAATATAGTTATGGCTGTTGTTGCAAAGTGTTCATTTGAAATATTTAGGAAGGGTGTTTTAGGGTTTTTATATTACAAATTTTCTATGATTGGAACAACCACACCTGCACCCGAGAGATACCATGCATATCATGATTGTAATATATCAAATGTTTAAGCAGCTATATTATTATTTTCATGAGAGAAGTATATTGCTAAACAGTAAAATAATTTGAGATTTTTGGATATTAATTGTAACAATACATAACAAGGCCCTACATTAATTGTTGTTTCTTCTGTAGAGTTTGGCGAGAGGAAAGAGACAGAATAGTAGGTTTTCCCGGCCGTTACCATGCCTGGGATCCTCACCATGGAGGATGGCTGTACAACTCAAACCACTCTTGTGAGCTGTCCATGGTGTTAACAGGAGCTGCTTTCTTTCACAAGGTTTGTGTGTACTGTATCTGATTGCATTTTTTAATAAAATAATAAAAAGAAAGGCAACGATTAGAATACATAAATGTACATGATAGTTTAACACTGAACTTCCCCAAAGTCTTTTCCACTTCAGAACCTGTGTCTCATCAGTTGTAATTAAAAGAAACCTTCTTTTCATGGAATTCTCCTGGCGGCAATTTTGACTATATAGATTACTGCCATTTTTGAAATAAGTTCTTAAAGTTATGTTTCCTAAAACATAGAACAGTAAATAAAGAAGTAAAGCAAACAACTATCTCTTACGACCTTTGTTCTCGGTTGCTGCTTGATGCAGTTTGCTAAGCTTTTTAAACATGGAAAGTATGCAAATTTTCCATGAATGCTCAATAACTTTCCTTAGATTGGCCATAGAAAGAGACATTTAAGTTATAGTATGTACCACTTTATCAACAACAAAAATATTATTCCTTGACATATAAGGAAGTTTATAGGTATTGCATTGTAGCAATTGTAATATGTCCTGATAGAATGAGTTCTAATATACTGTCACAGTAAAAGTAATACAACTTGTATTTACATATTACTATACTGACCACACTTATCTTTTAAAAAACATGAATAATGTCCTGTTGAATGTTAACTTTGTTTCTCTACAAAATTCAAAACTTTTTCATGCATAAAAGGAGCTATTGAAGCTTCTATTAATTATTAATGCTTAGTGAATCTATATATTTTCTAGTTCATTTATTTTTGAAATTAATATAGTAAACTACAATCTCCCAAATGTTATTTTAAAACTGGTGCACAGTAATTGTTACCATGTGTATCAAACAGCTGAAGCATTGTTTGCTGATTTTGTCCTCACTAGCACTTAACATTGGTTCTCACCTAGATACATATTAGTAAGACAGACAGTTAAATTTTATTTAGGTTTTACTTTTATATTTTAATTAATTATATATTATTTATGTTTTAACATTCATATTTGAAAGGTTTAATAATTTTTAAATATAACCCAAACTTTGCCCTGGTTTCCAAAGTTAACTTCATGAGCAAATACAAAAACATTTTGCTAAAGGCTTGTGTATCTCTGTCAAAGCTACTGTAGTATGCCCTGAGGGCACCCATGGTGTGTGTTGAGAAATAGTTATAAGCCATGAAGGACATGAAAGTAAAGACCTGAAATAAAAAATATAACCAAAAGAAGATACTTCAAAATTATTCGACAAAGAGTTAAAAGGTATGTGCATACTTCCATTTCTTAATTTTAAACATTTCTTTGCACTGTATGTTGATGATAAAAGCTACAGTTAATGACATGATAATGAAAATGAAAAATAAGATATAAACATTTACCTTAAGAAAACTGTTAATGTTCATTTAGGAGGTTCTAGAGGTTATGCAAATGAAATTTGAAAACTGTTGCACCTTGCACATGAACTATTCAGAGTATGAGTGCAAATAACTACAATAAATATTTCAGTAGAAATAGTAGAAAAAATCAAAATTAAATATTTTATTTTTCTTAAACTACATACTTTTAGAGAAGTTTATGTCAAAGTTCAAACAACCTCATCTACTACTTTTATTTTTGGAACAAAATAGGATGTGAGTTATGTTATGTCCTTACAATGGAATTTGAACTAAGAATGCATAAACAGCACTGTACCATTAGATTTAGTTTAGACATCCATGTATGGTGAACATGACGTTTAAGTATTTCTTTCAATATGGTCTTACCTCCTATCACACAAAGCTGTCTCAGTCTTCTTTCTGCCCACTAAGTATTGCTAAAAACACTTTGCGTTTTGTGTTCTAAACATTTTTGAACACACTCGCACACTATTGGTGGAGAGTAGTCACATGATGTGTAAGTGCTAAAAATCACCATGAAATGGGATATATAGACTGGTTCACTGAGAACGAAAATTTTTTAGCAATGCTTAGAGGGTAGAAAGAAAATCGAGATAGCTTTGTGTGAGAGGGGTAAGTACCTATCAGAAATACATTTTCAGTGTAAGAAAAATGTTAACTTTTGAAATGAAGGAAATCAAACTTGTATGAAACTTTGAATTATAAAGTATGTGATAATGCTAATTTCAATAGAATACATTGATAGTAAAGTTATTTCATTAAATTTTAAATGTAACTCAATAAAACCTTACGACATGCACAGAAAGTAGTTTAAAGAGTGCGATCGAAATGAAAGGGTTAACTAATTTTAAAGCTCTTAACAGGAAAAAAAAATGTAACTAAAATTCAACTTCGATGACAAGGAACCCACTTTGAGACTAATAATGGCTGGAGATGGCTTGAATGAGTGATGAAGAAAAACTTTAATATAAGTTTAACATAACAGCAAATGTACAACGTTTGGACAAGGTTTTGTCATCATGACTCACTCTTTCAGCAGTGGGGGCATTATGATGTGACAGTGAATCCCAATACTCAGTGGTAAAGAGTAGTCTAAGAGTTCACGGTAGGCTGTATTAACTTGCTGCCTTCCCTTTAGTCTATCGCTTCTAAATTAGGTATGGCTAGTGCTTATAGCCCTTGAGTAGTTTTGCACAAAATTCAACAAACAAACGAATCAAGTGGTCCTTAATAGAATGTTAATACAGAAATATGTGTAACAGATGGCCTTAGATGCTAGTCATTTGGAGTTTCACTTTAAATCCAGTTTCAAATAGATTTATATTAAACCTAGGTTTACAGTCGTGAGTGGAGTACATAAGAATGTTAATACAGAAATATGTGTAACAGATGGCCTTAGAAGCTAGTCATTTGGAGTTTCACTTTAAATCCAGTTTCAAATAGATTTATATTAAATCTAGGTTTACAGTCATGAGTGGAGTACATAAGTCTCTAACTCAAGGAACTTTACAGTTAGAATAAAGAATTGACTCAGAGACTGAGCTTCAAAACATTTGAAAAATAATTAATGAACTAGTATGATTACACTGGAAATTTTAAAGCTCCAGAAACACAGTGATTGTGTTAGCTTATATTCTTAAAAAAAACAAACAAAAAAAACAACAGATTACACATGTTTATGAAATAAACACTTCTGAATAATTCCACAAGTCATTTAAAACACTTTAAAGCTTATGAAATTAAGAGTTGTACAGAACACCATGATTTTTTCAAAAGTATAATGACTACATATTGAATTAAAGTGTTAATTAACTATTTATGCACCCAAATTGTTTTTGGATACATGTCTTTGGTTACAGAGTTTCTAACACTGTGAGATGGGATGTTCTCTAAGACCACTGGTTTTTATTTTTGCAGTCCAATCCAAACTGTATCCATTCCATGGACTATTATGGAAAAATCCAGCACCATAATTGTGTATCTGCCTGCTTCTCTGGCTAGCACTTGCTGACTTTTAAAAATAGTGTTTCACTTTAACCCATTTCACTGTCTTCAATTAAAAAAGACCTTTTTGGACTGAAGGACAACTGGTAGGGATCTGGGCACATTCTCTGGGTCTCTACTACGTGAATTCTTTCCAACCCCCTTGAGTGGGGCAGGGAAAACCCTTGCCACTTACCAGCTCCCAGCATGATGCATTATGGAGAATCCTCACCAGTTGGGATCTAACAGCTGGTGCTAAAACAAAGGGTCCCTCTACACTAGGATGTGGAGCAGGGGTGTTTCTGGAGTGTAGTGTGGACCACCCCAACCTTACCTAGATACATCACAATCTTTGAGTGGATTTTATATGCATATCTCCCTTACTCTGTTTTTTCTTTTCACTTGCTCATTAATCCTACTCTCACAGCTGCTGAGAGGCCTGTAGAGTCTGCTGGTTACGTGGTGGTTTCATAAGTATCCTTATCAGTTGTGTCCACTGCAGTGCCCTCCTCCTGCAACTGGCATGGGCCCTTAGTGTCTGACAGTTGAGGAGCTGTGCACAGATACTTTTCATAGTTGCTCTTCTCCCACATCTGGTGTTGACCTGTAGAGGTTCATGGTTGAATGTGCCCCAACTTCATTACACATATTGGCCATCTGATGGTTTGTGTGCAAGCTCTTAGGCAGTCATTTTTCTGTTCCACCCATCCTAGTGACTCCTATCCTTCACTGAAGCGAAGAGTATATGCTGGATAAGATGATATGCAGTCTCTCATGCCATAGGGTGTTGTACACCATGGATTTCTTTTTGATGCTCTCAAAAGGGGACTCATCTAAGTAACTTTTATGCTGGTCCCTTCACCATCCCAGTGTGAGGTTCTAGCTAATCTTTGTATGGAGGTGATTGATTATATCAGAAATTAACATTTTCCTTAACTGAAAATGCATTTCTGATAGATATTCACCTCCATACACATTCCCACCCTTCCTCCTCACTTTTATTGGTTGCCTCATCAAAGAATGAAGTTTCAGGTGTGAATGCAGAAAGAGTATTTGTGCAAGGAGGTCTGTTGCACTTCTGTTGGTGGAGGTTCTTACTGTATGATATGTAATCATGCAGTAGTTCAAAAGCACATTAATTTTAGGTGGGAGTTTTCACAAGGCTAGTAATCAAGTTTCTCAGGCAAATTAGCTTGACTTAAAGAGGAAAATAGTTAATCTGTGTATGGAGATGAGTATCTATCAGAAATACATTTTCAGTTAAGGGAAATTTAACATTTCTATGCCAGATGTTAATTAAAACAAAACATCTAACTGTGAAACTTATGATTTTCAAAGCAAACTACAATACTTATATTTATTTCAGTCACTTTCAGCTACAAATGTGTAAGTACCTTTAATAAAATGAAGTAGCATGACTTTATTCTCCTTAGTTGTTTGACAGTGAAAGGCTACAGCTCTCCATAGGTTTCAGTTTGAACAAGAAATAACATTTTTCAGTTGCCAACAGCTATTTGTATAATGACTTTGATACTTCACCACATTTTGTGTTACATTAACAGTTTCTAAGAGAATAGAAATAGTTAAGTCAAATTTGTAAACGTGCAGCCTTGGCTATAGTAGACTATTTGTTAACAGCAAATAAAAAATAGTGAAGAACTGTAGCGGTATTTAGGTACTTAGAGAAGGGCAGAAAAAATGCAGTTTAATATAAAGGGAAGAATAATTTCAAAAATAAAATGAAAATGTTGGCAAAAGAATAGCCTAACTGAAAATGTTCAGTCTATCATCTATAGAATATAATTTTGCACTTTTGCTGTTTGCAAACTTGTTTCAGTTGAATGCAGTAATTCCTAAAAAAGAAATCTATTTAATTTCCTTACAATTTCTGTCTGAGATGTGTGGGTTGAAAAATTTTAAATGCCAAAAACTGAAAGTTGATTCAGTTATGCAGCATGCTGATTTTGAATTTAGTTGCCTTATCATCAGCTTCCCAACAACAACAAAAAACAAAACAAATGACAAATGTCATCTTGGCTTTGAATGACTATAACGTGACAATGTAAAGCAGAAAACTTGGCCTAATATTGCTGGTAAAATCTTATATTGTTTATGGAATTGAGTATTTCAGGAAGGACAAGCATAGTTAAAATATAAAGCACAAAAATGCTAAGGACTGTGTGATCACTAAGTGTGCCCCAATGAACTAAAACAGCACTAGCTGTTACTCATGCTACTTAAATGATTTAAGAAAAAAATTAATTAAAAATGAGTTTCAGTGCAAAATACATGATTGCTGTTGATGAGTTGCAGTTAGCAAATTTAATTCCCAGATTGTGTTTTTTTTT
>NW_013670426.1:10171-12022 GCF_000517525.1 Limulus polyphemus | reverse complement strand
GGTACACCAGAGTAAGTAATAATCCACAGGAAGGGGAAAGAGGGGGGCATTTGCCCCACCTTAAATTTCACAAACAAATTGCACGTAATATGTAAACTTAACATTGTAATTAAATTGAATATTTTTAGTAATTTTTATTAAAACTGTAAATTTGTATTTGCATTTAAGCACACATAACATATATTCATTTAGTCTGTTGACTTACATTGCAAAAGTTTATCCCCTACATACGTTTTGCCCTAAACGAAAGTATATTTCTGTGGGCATCCATGGTGAGTGTATTTTGAGTGCAGGAAATGAATTTTCTAATTGCTGTGGTCCATCCAGAAAGTTTGTAAAATCTGTGAGGACTGATGTACACATGAGTTATTTAAAAATTGTTTGTGATAATTCATGATTAGCGCCCCAGTGGCACAGCGGTATGTCTGCGGACTTACAACGCTAGAAACCGAGTTTCGATACTCATGGTGGGCAGAGCACAGATAGCCCATTGTGTAGCTTTGTGCTTAATTACAAACAAACAAACAAAATTCATGATTATGTAATCATCAGATTTTTTTTTATAACTGTCCTGTTTTTCCATATTTAACATTATAAGGAACTTGGAACAGTTTTTTTTTATTTATGCAAATATCTTTTTTTTATACTCTTTTGTAACAAAAGAATATTTTAGCTATCTAGTTTTTCATTGCTGTTTTTTTCCACCTTGTGATATAGAATGTAATATGAAATATACATATCCATATTGGATAATGAGTATCATAAATTGAGTCACATGGTCTCTAATCATTCATATTTTAGTTAATGATTCAGAATGTTATCCATAGGAAGTATTTAGATGTTAGAGACAACTACTTTTTCAAAGCAGCCCCCAGTGGGACAGTGGTAAGTCTTGAGATTTACAATGCTGAAATAAGGGGGAATCGATTTTCCTCAATGGACACAGCAGATAGCTTGATGTGGCTTTGCTATAAGAAAACTCACACTTTCAAAGCAGCAAAATTTATGAGACTATCTGTTTTTCAGCTGGTTTTAACTTTCAGGTTTCTTCATCTTTGTGGTTGTATAGAATAGAATATGAAAAATACTACTTTTATTGCAAGCAAATTTTAATTATATTTAGATCCAACTCAATACACAAATTCTTTGAAGTAAAAATATAGTAGGAAAATTTGTTCTTCAGTTTATGCAACGTATGTTTTAAATCAAATATGAGTATATATATATTTATTATGCCTTCTATCTCTGTTATATTTTAAACACTCTAGCCTGAAATTAAGTACATTGTCATTAAATAAGTTAATTATTTTAGTATTGAAAATTATAGTAAAATATTAAATGCGTGTATAAACAGTTGCAACAATTTATTATCTCATTCAGGCTATTGATTTTCACATTGATTTTTCCTGTATCTAGGACTTAAGTTATTCAAATTTCATTCTAAGAATTAACACTTCATTCAGGAGCCAAGGAGTCTTTACACTACAATTTGTTGAATATTAAAAGTATGTTAAATCTGGAAGCTCTAAAAGAGGATGATTTTGGGTCTATCTTTTTGAGACAACTTCAAGACAAGTTTTTGTTTATTAATTGATAAATTTTAAGCGAAATAAAGCATCCTCAAGTTTCCATACTAGCTAGTACTAAGGTCTACCTGCTGGGAGTAAATTCAGTATATATCAATAAAGCCACATTCTCAGGATCATTAATCAAGCAATTGCCAACCTTTTATCCTTCTACTATCACCTTTTTATGTTTGGTGTTCAACTGAAATACAAACAATTTTTACCTGTGAATTGGTAGGGAAGGTCGAAGCATCATTATAGTCAGCAGTACGTTGAGCAGACAGGA
>NW_013670426.1:8382-9380 GCF_000517525.1 Limulus polyphemus | reverse complement strand
ATGGGCATATCATAAATACTATATATGTAGTTCTCTCCTTCTTGTCAAATAACCACTTAGGCCTATTCAATTACTTTAGAATTTCAATTGACAAGGCGGACTATCTTCTCTATTTCTATTGCACTAGTACTCTCTGTGATTCACTTACGAATTACCGTAATCGTTTGGTCTTCTTTCTTTTGAAGATCCTTTGTGCCTTTTGTCAAAGTGCACTCAGACTGATTCAATTGCTTTAGAACCACACTTTGGCGGAATAAAATTATTTTTCTTATCTTCTTTTCTACTGTTAATTTCACTCTAACATATTAAACATTAGACCTATCATATCTGTGGTACTTAACTTCATGCCAACTTTATTTTCTTTAGCTATTATCTGTCTGCTGCTTCCCATTCGTCTCACACTATTTATATCATTATCACTTACTTGTCTGCTCGCCTTCTATATTCTCGACATCAATGAATTATTAACAAAACTTCCTGCATTTATCTGCTTTTAACTCTTGTTATAACAAAAACTAAACAATAATAAAATATTCACTCACAAAAATAAATTAATCATTACTATCTGAATGAAACAGTCTCTTATATCATGACATAAACCCCTCTTCAAGATCAAATATTTAAATTTTTTATTGTTTTACTATATACAAAGACTGTTCTTAGTTCATATACAAAGTCTGCTCCAACATCTACAGTCCCTTTGATAGTTTCAATGCAGAAGCTGAAGTTCTGAAGGTACAATGCCCACCTCATGATCCTCACACTGTCAGTCTTGCACCTCTGAATGTATGCAAGTGGTTGATTATCTGTCTGGGTGATGAACTCCTTCCCATATAGATAGTTCTGGAATTTTCGAATGCCAAATACAATGGCCAGACACTCTGTTCAATCATGGAGTAGTTCTTCTCACTATTTAACAGATTTTTAGTTATATATATGTTACTGGAAACAGTCCATCTTCATGTTCTTGTTAGAGTACTGCCCCAATTCCAATGTCT
>NW_013670426.1:0-7399 GCF_000517525.1 Limulus polyphemus | reverse complement strand
TAAATTAATCTCTAATATCTAAACCAAACAGTCTTTATATCATGACATAACTCCTCTTCAAGATAAAATATTAATTTTTTTATTATTATATCAAAGACTGTTCTTAGTTCATACGCAAAGTCTACTCATACAGTTTGCTCACTCATTTGCAGTCCTTTGATAGCTTCAATGCGGAACCTGTAGTTCTGGAGGTACAATGCCCACCTCATGATCTTTGCACTATCGATCTTGCACCTTTGAATGTATGCAAATGATTGATTGTCTGTCTGGATGATGAACTCCTTCCCATACAGATATTTCTGGAATTTCTGAATGGCAAATATAATGGTCAGACGCTTTCGTTCAATCACGGAGTAGTTCTTCTCACTATTTAACAATTTTTTTACTTATATATATGTTACTGGAAACAGTCCATCTTCATGTTCCATTGTAAGAGCACTACCCCAATTCCAATGTCTGAATCATTAGAGAATGCCAGACTTCAACAAACCATTCATTGTTCAGGATATCTTCCTGGATATACCAGGAAAGACAGATATTGTGCAACACAGGATCGAGACCACACTCAGGGATCAAGTCAAAGTGAAGCCCTATCAGATGCCTTATATAATGAGAGATCTGATAAAGCAGGAAGTTGAGGCGATGTTGGAAGCTGGAATCATCAAGCCTTCATATTCAGCCTACGGTTCACCAGTTGTGATCTTGAAGAAGAAGGATGGATCAAACCATTTCTAGATAGACTTCCGGAAGCTGAATCTCGTGACAAAGTTCAACTCTGAACCTATGGGCAACCCAGAGGCCATCATGGCAAAACTAGATGGGGCCAGGTTCTTTTCAAAGGTCGACCTCAGTAGAGGTTATTGGCAAATCCCAATGGAGATGCAATCTAAAGAGAAGACAGCATTTGTGACACCAGATGGATGTTACCAATTTAAGCAGATGACATTTGGGTTAGTCAATTGAGCAGCAACATTCAATTGCATGATGAGGAAGATGCTGCACCACCAACATCAAACACTATGTGGATGACATTCTCACACCCACTGCAAGATGGGAAGGCCATTGGAAGAGACTGAGACAACTTTTCTAGCGAGTGAGGGCAACAGGCCTCACCATAAGACCATCCAAGTGCTGCATCAGATATTCTGTGCTGGAATTGGTTGGACATAAAGTGGGGGACCAACAGATAGCCATGGAAAAGGAAAAGATAATCCACATACAAGATACACCAGCTCCAATGACCAAGAAGCAGGTCAAATCCTTCCTGGAGTTAGAGGGATATTACAGGAAATTCATCCCAAATTATGCTGAAATTACTGCACCATTGACTGACCTGACCAAGAAATGCTTGCCCAACGAGGTGAAGTGGGAACAACCACACTAGATGGCATTCCAGAAGTTAAAGAACATGTTGGGAAGCTCACCAATTTTATTTTTATGAGAAAAAGGCCAAAGATTGACATTTTAAGGTTGGACAAAAGGTCTTAGTTCTGCTGCCCACAGACCACAACAAACTCACCCTGCAATGGAAAGGACCTTTTGAAGTACAGGAAGTACTCAACAGAATGGACTACAAGGTGAATGTGAAGACCAAGATCTACCATGCAAATCTAATGAAGAAGTATTTTGGGAGAGAAGAAGACCTAACATGTGCAGCTATTGAAACAAAGGTTGATGTTGCAGGTGTGGCCATCATAGATGCAGAACCAGAAGACAGTGACTTTGTCTTAGAAGATGAGGATCTACTAGACCTAAGACCACTAGGTGAAGATGAAACATACAAAGATGTAAACATCAGCGAAGAACTGATCGGCAAGCAAAATAAAGAGTGACAAGACCTACTGTGCCAGTATGCAACTCAAGGTAGTCAGAAGCTTGCATACAAACTCTGTTGAGCGAGTTGACAGGTCTCCTCCTGTTGGTTTCTGAGGTCTAACACGTACTGGTCTAACAGTGTTTTATATCATGACAAACCCATATACTGATGACTTCTTTTACACTTTCTACATTTAAGCTATATTTTCATATCCACTATATTTTGAAGGTTCAATGTTTTTTACTGAGATACTTAACTCATTTTTAACCTTGTAAATGTTATTAAACATTTCAAATTCAAATTATGTCATAAAAGTATCATTTCCTAGTTGATTTTTAGCTATCAAAATTTAAATCAGTTAAATTTAACAAGCATTCTCCATTTGCTAAATAATGACCATTGTTTCAAACTCTGACATGCATATGTAACATGTAGTACCAATTTTCTCATAACATATATATATATATACATATTGCCATAACTATACAAAAATATTGCTCATTTTCAGTTTTTGCCTTGAGATTTCTTTTTTCTTATCCATGTGTAGTATTTTAAGGTGTAAATGATTTCCTTAAAGAATAAATCAGGTGAGCCTACTATATAATTGGAGATTTGGTAAGATATATTATGAAGTTATACTATAGAGATAGGTTGATTAGACAGGCCTTACTTCTTCAATATTTATTCCAGGCTGACTGACTTATTTGCTCGAGGTTTTGTTCCATACTGCATAAAACTCACATTACTAGTTAAAATAGTAACATCAGACTTATACAGAACAATTAGCACTACCTATGTGACTGATCATTCCCATTTCAAAATAAAGGAGTTTCTAACCTCAAGATATCACCTGATCTACCAATGGAGGACACTGCTGTTGATCTTCATGCATAACTTACAGCTTTACAGCTATACCCTCCACAGGTAGACCAGATTTTATCTCAAGGGAATGATAGAGAACAAAAGTAGCCAGAATGAAAGCAACTCAATGACTTTCTTGACCATATGTTATGTGAAAATTGCACATACACTTGTATAGCCAAAATATTTTGTACAGCCACACAACTCCTGCTCATTTTTCTTTGTTTGCAGTATTATGCCTATTTGTACACTCATCTCATGCCCCAGGCCATCAAGGATAAAGTGGATGAATACATGAATTGTGAAGATATAGCTATGAACTTTCTAGTCTCACATGTAACTCGCAAACCCCCGGTAAAGGTGAGTGACATATTCAGTTTTAATAATTTGTCAGTTTATTACCATGAGACATGAAATTAGCATACTAATGTAATGTTGCCTAGCTGTGCAAACTTAAAGGCTGCAAGTGTTTCATTTTGCATATTGAAAGCAGTGGTGAAGTTGTGAATATAGCCTAGTTACAGATGACTTTTAAAAACAATACAGAGAATACATTGTATTTAACACTCACTTATATTAATAAGGATTTTTATGACATATCCGAATAAAGGTTTTTTACAGAATGGTTGACTGTAGTATGGCACAATAGTCACATGTACTTAAAGGGGGGTAAAATCCACCATATGTATAAACCACTAAAAAACATTATCAAAATATAGATTACTTTGTGTATGCAAATACAATGAGGTATATATGTAACATAGTTTGAATGGAAATATCATACAAGAATAAACATATAGTTATCTAATGTAAAAAGATTCATTAGTAACCTTTTTCATACACACATTTCATTTTTGTGGCTCTTTCTTTCTTCAAGTAGTGTGTATGATGATGCTATAAGTTAATGATTCCAGAGTTACTCAAAACCCCAGAGATAGTAATTTTTGTTTTTTTGAAAAACAGTACTGTAAGTTTGTTTTTATTTTTATTTCACATCAGTAGTAATTTTTGACTATCTGAAAAGTTTTACTGTTATAAATATGTGTTTATATTGAACAAAAAAAGTGAAGTAATTATCATTTTTACTTAGTAATAGTGTGCTTAATGTGAAAATTTTATACTGATCCTGTAATAACTGGTCATCAAATACTTTTTTCTTTTAAATGATCAGAAGTTATTTATAGCAAAAACTCGACCACATATTTAATGATATTAAGTCACTTCTTGTGAAGTTAACAAGATTTTAATATCCATAATATTTTTTCTTTTTTTTTTAAATGCTAAAGTATATATTTTGCCACTGTAGGTAACGTCTCGATGGACATTCAGATGTCCTGGCTGCCCAATATCCCTTTCTGAGGAAGACTCTCATTTTCAAGAAAGACACAAATGCATTAATTTCTTTGCCCAAGTGTATGGATACATACCTCTGCTCAACACTCAATTTCGTGTAGATTCAGTTTTGTTTAAAACTCGAATCCCACATGATAAGCAGAAATGTTTTAAATTTATTTAATACCTTCAAAGTCTAATAGAAATAATACTTATAAAAGTTGAAATCAAAGAAACATACTGTGAAGAATTTGAATGTATGTCTTTTCGTAATTTATAAATATTTTGCATATTTGTGTCAGTAAATGTATGTCTTGTTGCCAAAAATTTGATTCCTTCTTGTTTAATGTCATAATTTGTCACCAAAAAGTCATTGCTAAAATAAACTATATAATGGAGTTTAGACAAGTAGCACATCTTGTGTTTTTTGTTTTGTTTTTTATATACCTTATTTTATATGCTGATGTTTTATATTTGTTTTTGGGAAGGCAATCCCAATATTAGTTTTTCTTTTCCTTCTTTCTTAGTAAAATCATCATAATGAAAATTATATACCATAATTATTATTAAAGAATTATCAGTAATGAAGTAACTATTTTAAAATTTTTGTTTAGAGGAAAGAATATGATTATTAAGGATGGATAATGATACAAGGTATTATACAGTGTATGCTCAATACGGCTGATAACAGTGTGATGCTTTTTGGATCATTTATGCTAAAAAAACAATGTATAAACTTTTATTTAATGAAATGTTTTTCTCTTTTAGCATTTTACATGTAGATTTAAACATTATGCTTTATAGATTGATAATGGTGGAGAAATTTTTCCCATTCTAAAGTGTATAAAGGTAGGAAACTCCTGTATAATGTAACTTAACTGTAAACTGGATATATGCTTATACAAAGTGGTTATGTGCAGAAATTAGAGTATTTTGAATAGTAATCACAACACTATTCCACAAATTCAATCAAATGTCAAGTTTTTTAAACTTCAGCTTCTATGTGAATTCTGTAAGCTTGACAATCAGGCTTTAGAATGGTCTTATTATGAACTAAATTGTTCCTCACATTGTTACAGGCTTAAACATTTATAGCGTTTCACTGTGTAAACTTATATATATGTGAGTTTATTTTTTTTTTGTAGTTTTTTAGGAAAATATTACAATTACACTTAAATGAGTTGTTTGTACTTTACATATATGGCAAACATCTACTTGTCTCTGTGTATAATATTCCAGAATACTTCTGTGGTGCAGTAGGTAATGTTATCTTGAAAGAATACATACTGGTGATTAGCATCCTAAGCTCTATTATCATCATAAAAATATTATTGATTGTAATACCTATGAAAGTCAGTTCAAGTGCCATCATGTTCCTAGAAATTAAATGATAGATTACTAGAGAGAGAGAGAATAATGAGAGTTAGTTACTACAACTAACCAGGTGAAATGATGCTTATTAATTTTTTTAATAACCTTATTGAGAACCCTTTTATTGAGTTAAATTAATATTTGTTGAAATCCTGATGCAATTGTTTGATTGTCACAATAACTTAGGCAGCAAATGCTTTCATTATTTAGACGCTTTTTAACCCTTGATGAGAAAGTTTAGTTTGCTTGTGTTCTTCTACAGCATATATTCTAGAAACTATGAATACTGATTATGCTTGTGTTTTGCTTGTGCTTATTCAAGTAACAATTCTTTTTTAATAGGGTTAAAAGAAACAGCACAAACTTTTAAGTCAAATATAGTACAAGTTACAGAAACACATTTTAACTTGTGTAAATAACAACTGGGACAGCTTCTCTTTTTGTTTTTATAGAGTAGAAGCCTGATTCCTGTAATGTAAAGGTTAAACTGTTTCATTGTTCTGTTTAAATGTAAATGGTTTAAATACAGGACTTAGGTAGTTTTAACCATAGTCAGTAAGCCAGGATCTCTTGATTAATGGCATTATTAAATGTTCTACCAAAAAAATTTTATATAACATCTCTTAATAATAAATAATGTAAGAAAACTTTATCATGTCCACAACTGTTTTCTTCCTGGTGATATAGAGATATAATAATGAAATACACTTTGCCTTCATTTATCTTTACAGCTTTATATTCTTCTTTTACATTGTAATGGTGAATGTTTTGCTTAAATTTTTTACTGATTTTTCTTTCTCTCTCTCTCTTCTTTTTTTTTTTTGTCTGATTTACAACTGAACAAACAATGCTTTGCAAAAAGAAAGTGAAAATTCCCTGTAGAATTTATTGATAATTGTGTTTTTGAAAGGATTTGAATACTCAAAGGTTTTTTTTTGGCTATCTGTTTAGTAATCTATTAAATGTTCATTTGTTATCTTTGTTTATTTATAGGTGGCTATAATTTAGATTGAAATCATAATGTTGTGCAAGATTTAGTATATATATATGTTTTAAAGATAAAAGAGTGTTTATAGATAGATGTTATAATCATACATTTTCTTCAACCAGTTGGGAAAATATGTAAGCATGTTTTTGTATGGAAGAATGCTGTAACTTACAATCACAAAGAGAATATTTGTGAATATTCTAACTGATTTCTTAAAATCTCAGACTTTTAGCAGTTTTAAAATTCATAACAAACTCAGTACTTGAAAATATATCTAGAAATGACAAAAATACGACTCCAGGGTATATAACTTTTATTTAGACAGGCATTTCCATATGCATGTTTCAAAGGTTCTGTGTTGCTTTGACCTTAAAAAGAGGTGTTTACCAATGACAAAAGGTCTTGTGTAATCGTTTATTCTGGAGTGGTATTGGTTATCAGTTCTAGATGTAGATCTTATAAAGTAAAATCGTAATAAATAATGTAACTAGAACAGATAAGGTATTGAAAATTTGTACTTTATTGTACTATTTGTTGAAGACACATTTTGAAAAACAACAAATAAAGTCCTTGATAAAACTAATTGTCAACTGTCATTTTCGTGATTTTTATGCCGTTTTAAAACTTTTGGATTCATTCACAAAAACTGTTGATTTTCAAAACAAAAAATAGGGGAGGACTTGTTCCACAAAAATTTTTAAATAATATATATTTATTTTAATATTCATAACGTTTCGGGCCAACTTTTGATATTAGGCCTACAAGTAACCGTAGCTGTATCAAACGTTTATTGAAGAAATGAATTTATTCGTTGACATACATAGCCTGGACTGTGTATTATTTTTACCAAATAATCAAAAAGAAATCCAACGAACGATAGAACACGTTAATATTAGGCCTATTATATATTTAAAACTACAATCTTCATTCAGTCCTTTAGGGTTTTTCAAGAGTTATAAGAGTGTATAATATTATTTCTAACGCCATGTCAACGGGATTGAATAAAGAATCTAGTGTACAATATATTGTTG